>NC_085026.1:2281596-2393315 GCF_963692335.1 Osmerus eperlanus
TCTCTCTTGCTTTCGCTCGCTCTTTCTCTCTCACTCGATATCTCTTTCTATCTTTTCCTAATGCTCTCTCTTTCTCTACCTCTGTCTCTGTGTCCTTTGGTCTCTGTTGCGTTTCATTTAGTCCTGTCTTCGTCCTTCTCTCCGTTCAGACTGTTCTGTCGTTGTCCTCTCTCTATCTCTGTTTCAGATGGTTCTGGCTACGATTCTCCGGAGCCCTTCCTGACTGATGGAGGTCCAAGCTTGATGCCAGTGTCCTACTCCCTCCTGCCCGCCCTGGCCTCCCTGCTACTGGGACGGGTCTCATCGCTGTGACCCCCCACACCCCACCCCCCTCCCTGGAGCTCCTGCCCAGGGTGGCTGGGCTGGCTATCCCTGGAACCCCCACCAGCCCTCAGGGAAGCCATCTGTCTGTTCTCCCCCACCTCGTCTACCACCACCAACCCCCTAAACCCACTACCAGCCCTCTCCACATCCCAGCCCCAGACACCCTTCAGCGCTGGGTGGAGCGGACCTGTTGCTGTAGATATGCACCTCCCTGCTGGTCGACATGGGGATTCTCTTTGCACTCATTTCAGGGGTTAGCTGGGTTTGAGCCACCTCCCCTTCCCCCTGCTGGGTGGAGTTAGTGGGGAGGACAGGGGGTAAAGGGGGCTAGGGTGTATATTTCAGGTAGGGGATGTGTCTTGTCTAATTCATGTCTTTAATCGAAGCATTTATCACAGCCTGTCTAAGCAGGCGTCTGGCACTGTTTGTTGACTCAGTGGCTGTTGAGATCATGACTCTCATGTATGAATGTACCACTGGTCACCCAACTATCGTCTAACTATGTATGTATGTATGACTGGTCACCTGCCTTCTCTGACTGGGACGGTGTGAGGGGGTGGGGGGGAGTAGGGAGTGTGGGTTGGAGGGATTGGGAGAGATGGACAGAAAGAGAGAGAAAAGGAGGAGGCACAGAATTGCATGACCACTGTGAAACCTAATCTGAACTGATCTTGTTTGTAATGATGACCTCTATTTTTTCACCGCGAGACGTGGACTCACAAAAGCAACCGACACGCCGGGCTGAGAATGTCGAAACCTAGAAAGGAAATCCAGAATCCCTCTCCTCTCTCGTGAGCCCATCTTGGATTTGACTGCTCTGGCCGACAGCTAGACAAATGGACATCAACCACAACTTGACTGACCTGATCAGCCGTTGACCAGCCGCGGGCTGGTGTGGATGGACAGAAGGAGAACTGGAGCTGGCCCCGGGTCGGTGCTGAAGGCCTCTGATGAGGGAGAAGGGACAGTGCGGTGACCGTGGTGTGACGAGGGGTTCCCACACCGTGACACAGAACCAGCGCTGACAGAATCTGGATCTCACAGACATTGCTAGACTGAGCAGTATGATGAACAGGGAGGGAGGGAGGGAGGGAGGGAGGGAGGGAGGGAGGGAGAGAGAGAGAGAGAGAGAGAGAGAGAGAGAGAGAGAGAGAGAGAGAGAGAGAGAGAGAGAGAGAGAGAGAGAGAGAGAGAGAGAGAGAGAGAGAGAGGCAGTGTCAGGGGACCAAGACTTCTTTAGTGTTGGGGTGCGAACATAATGAGGAAGCACTGTGAATGTGCTCGTAAGCACAACACACAGACATGAACACACGCAGACACACACGCTACACACGTTCACACACACACGATCACGTGCCCTCACACACACAAATACACACACATACGCATACAGTCGACTCGCACACACACACATACAATGTGTACCACACACACGCTTACAAACAGACAAACAAGGAAACAAAACAAGGGACATATATTTTTCCCTGTTTCATCCTATTTTTGTAGCATTTAAAAGCACTGTTAATGACTCCTGTGTGCTGGGTTGTTAGCCTGTGGAAGATGAAAGGGATGACGTAGGCTCTGCTCTTCCGTTCCACTGATGAAGACCATGTTGATGTTGTTGTTGTTGTTTTGTTGTTATTATTCCTTCCTGGTTTGTGTCATCACGCATTGTGATCCTATCATGGCCTGTTAGTTAGGTTACCTCCAGGTGTCAACAATGTGCCCGTCTGTCTGCATTCTGTGGTGATGTTTTTGTACAGCTGACCTTATCCGGTCGAAAGTAAACAAGCAAGCGTACTGTAAGTGAGGCGAGAAACACACAAATAAAGATTGTCTTTTTGTCTACAGAAAAACATAAAGTGCAAATCGCTACAAGATTTTGCCGGAAATATCTCCGGAAATATATTCACGTTCGTTACCCATGACGTTCCTGTTCGTTCCTGAGTCCCAATTAGACTGTCATCTCCGACGAGCGAACTTCACCGTGATTCGCTGTGGAGCGACACGGTGATCTCATCTCTCAAATCCTCCCAGTTCCCCCCCAGCATCATTCCATCCAACATGAGCCCAGAAGACAGCTGAACACACACAGACCAGGACTGGAGATGCTTCCTTCATGTAGCTATCCTCATTGAACCACTTTTCCTGAATGAGGAAAAAGTGCTTTGGTCTGCTTTGGTTGGCCATCGTGAAAGACAGGAGACCAGGTAACGCTGCTGCTTGCCGCTGTTGTGACACTGCCAAGGACAGCCTTCTCTTCTGGCAAAGCAGTACTCTGACATAATGAGGATTGCTCGAACCTCAGAGTCCACCTGAGAACGGATGTAGTGGAGGAGAGGAGAACAGAGAGATGTGTAAAAGAACTGGAACAGAGCCAGAAGAGAGCAGATGTGCACGCTGACATCATGAGAAACCAATGATCTGGCATTGCGCTTTGATTAGAATCTGAGACACACACACACACACGCACACAATTTATTTTCTTTTCCAAACTTGATTAATTTGATTATTTTTATTGGCTTGACCTCATGTGGGACACAGATTATTGTTGACACAGAGCGAAGTAATATGTTGGATGAATTGAAAATTGAAATACACTGTTTTTATTTGATCAAAAGCCAAATTTTCTGGGAGAGCACACAAATAAACATACACACACACACTTGGCTGCACTTGGAGATCGATGACAGATGACGGTGAGGAGAGAGAGATGGAGGGAGAGAGGTAGGGCTGGAGAGAGGGGGTGAAGAGAGAGATGGAGGGAGAGAGGAGAGAGAGAGAGGGCTGGAGAGGGGGAGTATAGAGAGGGAGAGGATAGAGGAGAGGGGTAGGGCTGTAGAGAGGGTGAGGAGAGAGAGATGGAGGGAGAGAGGAGAGAGAGGTAGGGCTGGAGAGAGGGGGTGAAGAGAGAGATGGAGGGAGAGAGGAGAGAGAGGGAGGGCTGGAGAGGGGGAGTATAGAGAGGATAGAGGAGAGGGGTAGGGCTGGAGAGAGGGTGAGGAGAGAGAGATGGAGGGAGAGGGAGAGAGGTAGGGCTGGAAAGAGGGTGAGGAGAGAGAGAGAGGTAGGGCTGGATGCAGGATTGAGTTTAGGACAATCTCCTCTCTCCTCTTTTGTACGTTTGTCTCCTCACATTGTGCTAACTGACATGATTTAAGAATTATGGAATTAGGGCAGAGCTTCCATCAGCATTAATGAGAATCAGCATGAGGAAAGGGTTAGGTCCTGGATGTGGGAACTGCACGCACACACACCAATACACCACTCTCTGACACAGCAAACACACACTCCAAAGCCCCACACACACTTTCGGACACCCCACACACACTTTCGGACACACACACATGGCTGTAATTTAAAAGGAAATACTAATTTTCGGCTCTTCAAGGGCTGTTGGATGTTCTATGAAATGTGGCATGGCGTGAAATGTATGTAAGGCTCCCACACACAATCTCTGTCTCTCTCTTTCTCTCTCTCTCTCTCTCTCTCTCTCTCTCTCTCTTTCTCTCTCTCTCTCTCTCTCACCCCTACACTCACTCACTCACTCTCACTTGAACAGACACAAACACATACACTCACTCTTTTCTCTCTCCCTCCCATTTTTTCACTCTCTCTATCTCCGACACACACATACATCCAAGCGGACACGGTGTTGGGGCCTGAATAATGCATGCTATGTAGACTCTATGAAAGATACATGGGCTGAGAGGGCAGGGGCAAACGTCACTGCGGGCTGCTACACAGCAGAGAGGTGGCAGCAAGCTAGGGTAACCATGAAACATTTAGCAAGCTTGGCCCATTAGTTATGGAGAATGTAGCGGAGGGTATTTAAGCTGGAGGTCACAGCCAGGGCCTCTAATGCCCCAAAGTGGGAGGGAGGGTATTTATTCATCACAGGACATTTATGTATCGGTAGGCCTCAAGTCAATATGACTGGAACGGTTGGATACACCTAGAGCTCTGACGTGTTGGCAAATTTGGAGGACGTTGTAAACAGGAATCAAATTGAATCTAGCAAAAAAGTATCTTCCATGCCGATTGTGGAGCAGGTTGAGTTGGGTGGGTCCATTGAGGGATGCTTGCTGCCCTCTTGTGGTCAAAACAGAACCGTGCAACTAGTAATAGTCATATGACAAGACATGCGCAATCAGCGACAACTTCTAAAGAAGTGCCAACCGCCAACCAGTGGAGGAATTTCCGAAGCGTACCCATTACAAGCTCCAAGGGGTGTTCCAAGATTCTTTTAGACAAGGACACTTCGCTATCTCTGTAAGTATCAGTCTGATAACAACTGGTATGTTTGCATTCCATTAACAAATGCACCAAACCGACGGACAGTTTTGCTAATGCGCCATTCTTTCAAATGAGGAACCAGCGGGAGCGGAGTTGCAACTGGATCCTCCGCTGTGTCCGTTCTCAACCTTTGCGCCTGGAACAACTTTTAACTAAGCAGGAAGAAGTTTTATAAAGTCAAGTTTACGGAATGTGTTGAGTTCGATTGTCAAATGATCAATTGATTTGATAACTACTGGTAGTCAGTTATGTGACGGGATGTCCGCTGGGGTTAAAAATGTGAATTTAGGCTTTAATTTGAAAGAACCATTCAGCTAGCAAGTAGCTTGCTATGGCTCTAGCTACTGTGGCTAGCTGGTTGGGTGTTGGTCCTGTCACCTGGCTGCATTGGGACACTCATGCCTCTTTAAATCCCGGCCACTAAAGCAATTTTAATCTGCTACTTTCTATTCATTCTCTGTAGATGAGTGCCGAAGACTAACACACATATGGTGCCAATTTAATAGAACTAGCGAGCTAGATAATGATTAACTGATCAGGTGTAATGTCATAAGACAGCAACTGATCGGTACAACCAAAATATGTAAAGCTGTGACATTAATCCCGTGACAGTTACAACTTTTAGTGAACATTGTGGTGTGCAGATGTGAAATTCCACCCAGCAGTGACATTGGCTTCCGTTTATTATGCTTCCTTATACTATGACTTTTTATTAGCTGTCTTTGTACACACAAACTTAAGAGCATCAGCTTTCAATAGTTCATTGGTGGACAACATGTTTCCATACACCATCGCACTACACCTCAAAGTTCTGGTGTAAAAACGCCATAGAGTGCATGGCTGGATATTGTTAGAGCACAATGACGTGTGGATGACTTGATGAGAGAATGGAGACAGAGAGAGAAAGAGACGTCACACGTATGACCTGAGAAGAGACGTAGATGGTGAACCAGGAGAACAGGTTTATGTAGAAGATCAGGAAGTGTTTGTCTGTGTTTGAGAGGCATTGCTAAGCCAGGAGTTCGACTGCTGGAGTGAACTGCAGCTGTGGAAACATGAGTGGGTACGTGTTTAAAACAGAGTCATAAACAATATCTAAGCGAGTCATGGATGTGATGGTGTGGGACCATTATCAATGTCTAGGCGTTGGTTGTGTGGTGTTTGTGGAGGTTGTCTGGTGTGAAACAGGCCTGTGAAGTGGCTCTGGAGAATATGGTGCTTCAGCAGCATACATGTGTGAACCAAATGTTGCAAGCACGCCTTGTGTGTTGTTGAAGTTGAGGCCCCATCCTGTGTGTGAGTAGCCTTCACTGCAGTGCGTCAGTATTCGTCAACGTGAGGCCTTCAAACAGGAGCACATCACTGGCTTTCTCCTGGTTTATATAGCCTACTCCAGATTTTTCCCAGAATGTTCCAGGTCATCAACCAGCCTGGGAAAGTAGGCATTGAACTATGGGTAAGGCAAAGTCAACAATGTTATTTTCTAACTGCTCAGCTGACTAGTACTCGTTCCAAGTTTGTCTCCTGTTGGTCTGTGTCTGTCGAAGGGAAGCTACGGTTCAGGGTTAAAGCGAAAACAGGAAGTCACTTGAACTGCAGAGGAAGAGAATAAAAAGGAAATGAGTTTACGTTCCCTCGGTGTTTGCAGTGTTTTTCCTGGTTTAAAATGAGGTGGAGGTGGTACCATCCTAAAACAATCATTCAGGCTGAGATTTTGACTCCATCCCTGGCCACTGAGAATGTGTGCGCGGCTTGTGTATTTGACAGTCCAGATTTTGTATTTTGAACTGAACATCCAATACAACAAGGCCTATTGGTACTTTGTGTCTCATAACTTGCTTTTGTCGTTAATCAGCAGGCTATATGTGGTAGCCTGCATAAACGTTTTTCAGAAGAGTGAAAGCGTGATAATGCTATATCGTTTTCATGTTGCCACTTGCTTCAAAGCTCAGCTGGGTCCTGGTGAGTTAGTGTTTAATCATGTCTACATGTGACGACAGCTGTCTTGAAAGCCTAGTCAACATAACAGCATGAACTATGAACCTGTCATTATGACACCAACTTATGTACCCTCTCTGACATACAGTCCATAAGATGGGTGTCTTTCTTTGAGAGAAGAAGGTTGTAAGGTAGCTAATGTGTTGCCACCACTCATGACTCTTCCTTATCGCTAGCTCCTTATCACTGTCCCCTCATTGTGAACATGCTTGCTGGGGGGTAGGCACTGTAGTCATTGAGCTAGTGCTGGTCAGATGGCTGGCGCTGGGGGCAGGACACTCAGGGCATGCTAATGGGGATAAACCTTGGTGACCAGGAACTACTGTTCTGAGATCGCAAAAATGCTGCTCCTTTGTCTATGGATTTGTTTGTTCTCCTGTACACTAACACATTCCACATACCTCTGGGCCAGGACAACACAGAGAAAAGGGTATAAAAGATGCTAAGCATATCGTTCTGTGTTAAGGATGTTGGTGGGTTCTATAACCTTAGTGTTCTGTCAGTAGTGTTCTACAATCTCATCAACATCTTCTCCAGATGGCCTCTGGTTGCAGTGTTCCATGTCTCAGCTAAGCTCTCTGTATAATTCCAATACAGCACAACCTCTGCCATGAACACACTCAAAACTGCCTTACTATCTAATCTCATCTCTACTCCCACTCTGGTTTGGATGCCTCTGGGCTTCTGTATGACCTCTTGGCCGTGCCGTTTCTCATTGTCAAGTTCCCAGCTGCTGCTGTTTAACGCATGACCCCTGACCTCTGCTCCTCCTCCCCCAGGCCTCAGCGTACAAACGGAGGAGACTCCAGCATCAACATGGCTGACATGGAAGTGGAAGATATCAAAATGAGGGCCAACCAAGTGACCGACGAGGTACAGTTTGACCCCTGGATCCTCTCAGACCCTGTGTTAGGTCTCTCTCTCCATTGGTGTGCAGCTGTTTTTGACTGCCCTCAATTGGTTGAAACTGAGATCAGTCAACTGGATGCTTGGCTCAGAGGAACCTCATTGGTTAGCCGCTAACAAGTCAGTGGCTAACAAGTCAGTGGCTAACAAGTCAGTGGCTAACAAGTCAGTGGCTAACAAGTCAGTGGCTAACAAGTCAGTGGCTAACAAGTCAGTGGCTAACAAGTCAGTGGCTAACAAGTCAGTGGCTAACAAGTCAGTGGCTAACAAGTCAGTGGCTAACAAGTCAGTGGCTAACAAGTCAGTGGCTAACAAGTCAGTGGCTAACAAGTCAGTGGCTAACACACTGCTAACTGGAAGTGATTTTTAAACAGTGCTTGTGATTTTATCCCACCTCGTTTTCAAACATAATGATATTGTATGCCGCTAATGTTTTGCACTTGTTCTTCTCTCGTCGTGACGATTGTCCTTCCTGTGTGTTTCTCCCTGCTTCCTGGCTGCCTGGTGCCTGTGTGTGCTGGGGTTAGGACCTCAGAGCACAGCAGGCTCTCTCTGCTAACGCTGCTTACCCTTCCAGCTGTGGCTCTGGGTAAACTGACCTCACCGTAACAACCTCCTAGTCCAGCCTGTCTGTCTGACATCAGCTGTCTGTCTGTCTAACACCAGATACCCTGTCTGACATTAGCTATCTGTCTGTCTCAGCTACCTGTCTGTCTGACATCAGCTGTCTGTCTGTCTCAGCTGTCTGTCTGTCTAACACCAGATACCCTGTCTGTCTGACATTAGCTATCTGTCTGTCTCAGCTACCTGTCTGTCTCAGCTACCTGTCTGTCTGACATCAGCTGTCTGTCTGACATCAGCTACCTGTCTGTCTCAGCTACCTGTCTGTTTGACATCAGCTGCCAGTCCCCACCTGCCTGTCTCTCTGCTTTTTTCTTTAACTGCTCTTTAACACCGTACATCATCTGGTAGAGAACAACAGGAAGCCATACATGCTCTATCGAATTCGAAGATCTTTCCAGAGTCATGTCCTCCCTCTCCATTTTCCCCCTCCGCTCTTCACTCCTCTCCTGCTGTCGCCTGTTTCCTCCCCCTCTCCTCACCTGATCAGACTGCATTCCTTCATGTGTGTGGCCGGGGAGGGACTCGCTTCCTGGTTGTGTGTTCTCAGGTGTGAGCTCATCAAGGCACCTGATGAGGATTTGTCTTGCCAGATGTAAACAGAGCCACTTGGAGAGAGAGAGGGTGCATGCGTGTGCGTGCGTGTGTGCATGTGTCTGATTGGTTATCAAGTAGGACAGTTTAGGTTTACGCTTCAGTGCTCAGTAGATTTACAAGCACGTTGTTGTTTTGTTGATTTGAATGTCGAGACCTGTAGAGGTCAGCACAACAAATCATCAGCCTTTGTCCCTCTGTACAGTTCTTACCTGTGTGTCGTACTGTAGTGTGTCTGCAGTATGTGTGTCTTTATTGTGTGTGTGTGTGTGTGTGTGTGTGTGTGTGTGTGTGTGTGCCTGGTTTGTGTGGCAACTGTCAGTTTGTAGAAGTGTGGGCGGAGCCTCTTGTGCAGGCTGCGGTCTCCTAGCAACCCTAACCTGTGTGTGTGTGTGTGTGTGTGTGTGTGGTTGTCCCACCAGTCTCTGGAGAGCACCAGGCGGATGCTTCAGATGGCTGAGGAGGTGAGTAATAGTCCTGCTCACAGGTCAAAGAGCCTTAGGGGGGTAACAAGTCAAATAAAGGACCACACAAGTGTGATTTATACCCTAATATGGGTGTTTCCCAAACAGCCCCCACCCCAGCGCCCCTCAAACCCAGATTCTTATAGAGCTGTAACATGGTCCAGTAGGCCTGTAACTTGGTCCAGTAGGGCAGTAACTGGGTCTAGTAGGGCTGTAACGTGGTCCTGTAGGGCTGTAACTAGGTCCAGGAGGGCTGTAACTTGGTCCAGTAGGCCTGTAACTGGGCCCAGTAGGGCTGTAACTTGGTCAAGTAAGGCTGTAACTGGGTCCAGTAGGGCTGTAACTGGGTCGAGTAGGGCTGTACCTGGGTCTAGTAGGGCTGTAACTGGGTCCTGTAGGGCTGTAACTTGGTCCTGTAGGGCTGTAACTTGGTCCAGTAGGGCTGTAACTGGGTCTAGTAGGGCTGTAACTGGGTCCTGTAGGGCTGTAACTGGGTCCAGTAGGACTGTAACTTGGTCCTGTAGGGCTGTAACTTGGTCCTGTAGGGCTGTAACTGGGTCCAGTAGGGCTGTAACTGGGTCTAGTAGGGCTGTAACTGGGTCTAGTAGGGCTGTAACTTGGTCCTGTGGGTCTGAAGGTTGTGTGTTCTCCTCTACAGAGCAGACAGACGGGCGTCAACACCATTGTCATGCTGGATGAGCAGGGAGGTGAGGCATGACCCTTGCATGACCCTGACTGTAGTCAGGACGTGTGTGTGTGTGTGCGCATCTGTCTGTGTATGTGAGTGACCTGTGTGCGTATGTGTCCTGATGTATGTGTCCCGGTGTGTATGTGTGACCTTGACTCCTGTCAGAGCAACTGAAGGGCGTGGAGCAGGGGATGGACCAGATCAACCAGGACATGAAGCAGGCTGAGAGGAACCTGACAGACCTCTCCAGGTGCTGCGGTCTCTGCGTCTGCCCCTGTGACAGGTAGCCCTCACCAACACTGGCTTAGGAGACAGGCTAGGGTGTAGGAGACAGGCTAGGGTTGGTTAAAGTAGAATAGAAATGGAAATAGATGGTAGAATAGAAAGAGGACATTCAACCTGGGTTTCTCAGCACATAGCATTCAAATTTTCAAGTATTTCCAGCTCACAGATTGTGTGTGTGTGTGTTTGTGATGGGCCCATATCCAGGGTGACATCCATCGAGCATGACTCGCGTTACAAGCGTACCTGGGGGACAGGAGGTGACAACGGCTCTGCAGGAGAGGGGGGTGAGGACGGGGTCGTCTGCAGGCAGCCCCCGGGGGTCGGCAACGGAAAAGCCCCCCAGCAACAACAGTCCGCCACGTCCTCAGGACTCAAGAGGTGTGTGTGTGTGTGGGGGGGGGGGTTACTGTACTGGCGCCAAGCCCAGCTACGCCGGACAGTTACAAGAGCCTGTATCAGATGGAGCTTCTGCTGTGTTCTTAACCACACTGGATCTGAAGAGATCTGATGCCAGTTGTTGTGTGTGCTCTCTCTCTCTCTCTCTCTCTCTCTCTCTCTCTCTCTCTCTCTCTCTCTCTGTCTCTCTCTGTCTGTCTGTCTGTCTCTCTCTCTCGCGCGCTTTGTCTTTCTCTCTCTCCCTCTCATGCTCTCATGCTCTCTTGCTCTCTCTTATGCTCTCTCTGTCCGTCCGTCTGTCTCTCTCTCTCCTCCAGGATAACCAACGATGCGCGGGAGGACGAGATGGAGGAAAACTTGGACCAGGTGGGCAGCATCATAGGGAACCTGAAGAACATGGCCATGGACATGGGCACCGAGATAGAGAAGCAGAACCAGCAGATCGACCGCATCAACGACAAGGTGGGTCTTCATCACGGTCATCATCTTCCTCATTATCAGTAGCAGCTCTGATCAGTTTTCATAATCTTTCATAATCAAATAATGATCTCTCTCTCTATCTCTCTCTATCAGGCGGACATGAACAAAGCTCGTATCGATGAGGCCAACCAGAGAGCCAACAAACTCATCAAATAGAGGGCCGGCTCCACATTCACCAACCACCAACAGCCTTTAACCTTACTATCGTAGCCTTCATTTTCACACACACATATACATACACACAGTCACACACACACAGTCACACACACACAGTCACACTCTCCTTGTGAACAAAATCCAACTTGGCCTAGAAGATCGTCTTCACCAGCACCCTCCTGCCATGCTGTGCCATTCCCTAGACAGTCTCCTACACCCTCCCTTTAGCTACACCACACAGACACACAGGACTGAGAGAGAGAGGGGAGCGAGAGAGAGACTCGCATTAGAGGCCCTCTGAGCAGGAAATATCACTGTGTCACATGACTCATCCTCATATGAGTCATGTGTCACAGCAGATGTGGCTGTCGATCTGAGGAGAAGGATCTCTCGCTCTCTCTCGCTACCCGTCTCTGACTCCATCTCTCCTTGCCCTCTCTTTCTCTCTCCCCCCTCTTTTTCTCTATGCTGTGGTGTGTAGCTGAGCTGTATGATCCACACAGACCTCGTGTGCAGATCAGTTGTGCCATTGCTCACCAACCGGGGGTGTGAGTGATGTGTTTTTGCCATGGCAGCGTTCGGTTCTGTCGTAAAGTGCCTGTTATGGGTTCGCATCCCCATTCTTAAAACCAGCATCTTCAAATCATGACGTGTAGGGATCCTCCTGTAATTATTTTTGTATCTAATCGTTTCCAATAATTGTTGTTTTGGAAGATAATGTGCCTATTTAATTATTATTATAAAGCATAAATGACTTGTTAATAAAGTTAGCTTTTTTAACAGTACCCCAATTTCATTTATCCCGTTTTTGAAAAGGGGACGTGTCCAGAGCAGAGGCCTCTGGGAAGGGATGCTCTTGTTTAGAAGATTTGTGTTTGTGTATCGATTTTGAATATAATAGAAAAGTGGGTTTTGTGCCTAGATACGGGTGTATTTGTAAGACCCTCATTCTCACCACAGAGAACGAGAAGAGGCGACTATTTAATCACAATGAGGGATTGCCATTTAGATCCACTTGAATATGAATGAATCGGAGTACTATGGGTGTGGTCTGAGGTTAGAATAGCCAGTGCCACCAGTAGAACCGATGCTGTGCTTAGACTCCACTGCTCCGCACTGTTGTCTGGGGAGGTAGCGGTGTGTGGAGACTCCTCCTCTGCTCTCTGATTAACCAGGCTGTGTCTATCTGGGCTACCTTGTGTGTTCATCCAAGAGTCACCTCATATCTCTGTCCACCCCTCTGGGCTCAGCACACCGGCTGTTCCTGTCAGCCCACCAATGAGAACAGGGCCCTGACCAGACCTGGGCCAATCCCGGGTATCAATTACCTCGAAGTGATTGGGCGCGTTTGATTTGGATGGCAGTTGGCACCTCAGGGATTGACCCATTCATTTTTTTATCTCAGTGGGTGAGACTAATCAAGTGCACCGACGTGTTTGATTGGGGTTGCTGATAGGGATCGACCCAGGTCTGCCTACATGGGAGGAGTTGTTTTGTCACAGCCTTGTTCTGAAGAGACGATTACACGTGGGGTTTGGAGCAAAAACCTCCAGGAAGAAAGCTCTTCAGGAACAGTGTTGACGCTCCTAAAAAGACAACTCCTCTTTAAGTTAGTCCACACTGGGAGCCTGTGTGCTGAGGTCAGCGTTGTACAGGGGGACACTTCTCACTCCTCACTCTGTCTGGTTATTTCGCATGTAACATATTTAAACTGGAACACTGCAGATTCCAGACATGATCAGCTCTGGAGCTAACAAAGATAGAAATGAACTGTTCATTTAAATGTTTTGGATTGCTGTAAATGATCATTTCAGCACGTTGAACTGCCGTTTGTGGGGTGTTTTTATCAGGTATGAGAAGTCCTGAGGCTGTTGGTCAGGTGTGGAGGTGACAGCCTCTTGTCATGTAAATGTACACCAACTGTCCCTTTGGTTTTCAATATGTACAGCAGCTTGGGCCTTTCTGATCCTATCCCAGTCTGGGTATGGAGAGCTGTGGAACTCACAAGCAAAGTGCCTTGTATTTCATAACCGAATTGTTTCATTCTTCCTGTCCAAGATAAATATTTGTATATTTCAATAAATGTTTCCTCTGATGACCATCATTGTCTTTGTCCTTTGAATCCTCCACGATAACCGTATTCCCACACTGTACTCCTCTAGGAGCATTGTCTGGGTGTTGCCTTTTTTCCTCATCTCTCCTCATGTTTACCTTGTCTTGTCCTGTCTACCCCCTTGTCATGTTTGTGTATTAGAAACTGCAAGTAGCAGCTCGGATCTAAGATCGATTCGAGAGACCGCAGATAGAGTGCGGCTAGTTTAGATCAACACTTGTATTATTGTTTTGTTAATTTTATGTAAAGCACTTTGAGCTGCAATTCTTGTATGAAAAGTGCTATATAAATAAAGTCTTACTTACTTACTTACATCAAGAGAACACAGACCCAAATGAGTTATTTTCATAAGTTTATTCCCAAGTTTATCTCTCAAAATGTATGAGACATTTGCGGTCAACATTTGTTTGTACATAGCTCCGTAGAAAATGCTGATATAAACAGAAATGGCTGGAAGGAGAAGGAAAGTGAGCGGAGTATAACAACGGTATCTGAATAAGGATGGCAAGTATGAGATCTCAATATTCCTGTTAAACTCATGCTGAAGCTATGTTTATAGTATAAGTATCACAGGCCATATTTAAAGGCAGTTCTTTTCTACTATCATAGGACGATTATGGATTTGATCTTTTTTTTAATAAGCCCTGTGCTAGTTGCTTTTACACAGCCTCCACCCGAGACACCACAGTAAGGGCAAGGGTCACGCCGCCCTACAAGGATTGATAGTTTCCCCTTAAGGAGGATGCAGTGACCGTTTCAGCGATAGGTTAACACCAGGACAAGACCCTGGGGTTACGCCGTTAACGTTAAACTATGACTAATGAGCAGTTCCACGCTGAATTATGATCCTTACTGGTATCTATGTTACAAAAACACTTTCATATTCTGTAGTGCATGGGTAGGTGTATTTACTTCACATGATGAAAATAAAAGCTACATTCTCAATGATTCCACTACTTATATGTGACTAAAAGATAGCTGTGATTTGAAATAAAATCTATACTTCAGAATATCCTCATCACTGCATACGTCACCTCCTGTCTCCTTACATTCATTTAAACACATTATTTTCTGTTGGGCATGTTCCCAGTAGACATACTGTACTAGGCATATTTCTAGTAGACATGTTGCTACAGTGGGATTTGGAAAAGCCGTCTAGATTTTGTCTAGTTTGTCCTGGACTTTGGCAGGCATTTGGAAAAGTTGGACAAAAATAAAGTTAAAGAAATTATTACGTGCAATACACTATCGTATGTGTGTACTTGCAGCCAGACTGGACAAAAAATGTGGCTTATCAAATTGGTCTAGTTTTAAAAGCGTGAGAATATTTCTGTAGCACCATGTTGAAAAAAAAAGTCACAATTCATGCATTTGTATCTATATCAATATAAATGAAATTTGCAGTTTAATACAAGTGTTGTGTTTGAACCAAAGGCAATAAATACTAATTTCCTTAAAACTTAGAGCTGTGCTTGAAACTATAATCTGTTTTGGGCGTCAATATAGTTGATTATATTGACTCCTCCTGCTCATCTCTGTGAAGTGTCTTAACAGTCCACACCTGCCCAATCATGCAGGAAGACATGCCCTCCAAGTGCATAGATGGATGAATTAGCATAGCCGCGACTGTGCTCACGTGGCTCCACTGCCTAGCACTGTGCAAGACTCCTCTATCTAAGACTGCTCACGTGCTCCACTGCCTAGCACTGTCCAAGACTCCTCTATCTAAGACTGCTCACGTGGCTCCACTGCCTAGCACTGTCCAAGACTCCTCTATCTAAGACTGCTCACGTGGCTCCACTGCCTAGCACTGTCCAAGACTCCCCTATCTAAGACTGCTCACATGGCTCCACTGCCTAGCACTGTGCAAGACTCCTCTATCTAAGACTGCTCACGTGGCTCCACTGCCTAGCACTGTGCAAGACTCCCCTATCTATCAGCCACACAGCCGAGGTTAAACATTGATTCACTGTTGTAAATGCAAACCTAACATGAAACCCACTAACCTGGTTCAAGTGGTCTTGAGTTTGGAGCTCCAAAATCCTACAGCACAGTATTACAGTTCACAACCATTTGATGAAATAAGGCAGATTAACTGGCACGCCCACTAGTCCTACGTCCCAGTACACGTTATACATATATCAAAGCATGCCAGACTGAAGCGAAGATGAGCTATTTTAGTCAAGTAAATTAGGAATTTTACAAACATTCTTTGGTTGAGTGTGAAAAGAGCATTCCTGTGCTTTTATTTAAATATTGGAACTTGGCAATTTTGTCAAAAAAGGACACACAGAAAAAAAATGATAATATTAGGTGGACTATTGCAATGACACACTTGCTTAAATACAGGCAAATCTAAACTACAATGTTTCATTATATCTGAATTCTCACAAATAAAAAGTAAAAAAATCTCTATTGTGATAAAAAGCTATATCTCACTGATTGTACATTACTGATTGTACACAATTCCTCTCACTGCCCAGGTTGTGATGAAAATATCCCTATTATGACCTGTCGTCTGTCCACTTTTTCACTTCTTCTTGGCGAAGCGACCAAATCTTTTCTCCTTGTCTTTCTTTCCTGAGCTGGGCTCCTGGGTTGTGGTGGTGGAGGAGGCAGGGGGCAGGGTCTGGGCTCGAGCCCCCGAGGGCCCCACTGGCTCCCCCTCGGCCCCAACAGCCTTGTCCAGGGCCTGGGTCCAGCGCTGCAGCTCGTCCTGCAACACACACAGCAAAAGCAAACACACGCGGTCAAATACACACGCAGGAATGCATGCCGAAACACGTGTAAAAATGCTTCCGGTGTGTGGTGACAGCCTTACCTCATCCTTGCACTGGAACAGATATTCACTGCCATCAGCCAGACTGGGAAAGAGACAACAAGGAGTTAGGATTAGATCACATAAAGAGTAGTAGGTCTCAATCAGACATGATGTGTATGTGTGTGTGTGTGTGTGGGGGGGGGGGTGAATTTGAGAGGGAGAGAGTGAGAGAGAAAGTGAAAGAAGAAGAGAGAGACCGAAAGTAAGAGAGTTTGAAAAGTGGCAAACAGATTCATACTGCAGTTTGAAGACGTGCTTCTTCTTCTTGTAGTTGGCGAGGGGCTCCCAGACGGCGTTGCTGAGGAGGAGGGGGTCTTCTCCGTGGAAGGTCACGCTGTGACTAAAGCTCTTGGCGTCCTTGTAGAAGGAGATCTGTCCTGGCTTCAGAGCGCAGTACAGGTTGTTCCAGGACCTGGAGGAGGCACGCACAGAAGCCATATAAAACACACAGCAGCTAGGACAATCCTCTAGGGAAGAGGAAAATAAGAAAACAAAGGAGAAGTACAAGAAGAAAGAGCTGAAGGCAAAAATATAAATACATAAATATATGGCATAAATGGTTTTGTCTGTATGCTGGTCTTGCTGCAGAACCAATTGTCCTTTAGAGACATGAATAAATATAAATGAATGAATTATAAAAAACTGTACGATTTGTCAGCCTGGTCTAAAGTACCGGTTGGAGGCCTTTTTCCCAAAGGCCTCTAGGTCATGTTTCCTTCCCAGCATGCCCTCCTGCAGCACGACCTGGGCGCGGAGAGGTTCGGCGGGCAGGGTGGTGGCGCGCTCTGCCTCCCTGGGTGTCTGCCCAGACACTGAGGGCTCCATCTCCAGAGAGGTGCTGCCTTGCATCTCTGACACCATAGGGGCCGTGGAGCCCTCCCCCGGCCCCTCCAGCAGCCCCGAGCTTGGCCCCGCAGCCGAACGAGACTGAGGAGGGGGGGGAGAGAGAAAGTTGCGGGGTGAAGTTGGGAGAGAGAGAGAAAGGGTTAGATTGATAAATAGATGGGTTGATAGACCGACTGACTGACCGACCGATAAGATAATACCAACCATGGTCTGCTCCTCTATGGTGTGCACCTGGGAGGAGTCCTCTACAAACCCTGTGTCTTCTCTCCTGGAGGTTGGGAGATAGATCATGGTCTTAGTAGTTTAAAACCCTTGAGAGTCATCCAGGGGGGTATTGCAGAAAGCGGGTTCAACAAACTGTGAACCTAACCCTGAACTCTGAGTTACATTTACATTTAGTCATTTAGCAGACGCTCTTATCCAGAGCGACTTACAGTAAGTACAGGGACATTCTCCCCGAGGAAGGTGTGTTAGTACACTGTTCAGTTTCCCATCTTCCTTCAAACCATAGGGGAATTAGTTTTGGTTGTTTGGGCAATGTTATCCCCTACAATCTTGAAATTGATTTGCTTGAACACCAGTTGCAGGAGGGTACATGGTCACAAGTGAATAATGTTAATTGTAGGAACAATAGCATATATAAATACTCATTGTTGGATTTCTATTTGTAGGCAATGAAGAAGACTATACAATAATTGAAGACAATAATTTGTCTTTATTTCAACTATTTTGTTTCTTAAAATCCTCTCCTGGCGTATAACTAAGCGAATTACATTTTGTTTGAGATCGGTCGGCTGAACCAGGAAAGGACACCCCAACTGTATCAGGCTCAGAAAGTGGGAGGGGATAGGTAGAAACGCAGAGTTTGTCATGGAAAACCTGCTAGCGAGCAGGTTAGGTTCACAGAGTCAGTTACCATGGGAACTGACCAAAAGTTTTCTTACCTCTCTTTCTGGAACGGAAAACCCAGAGTTTGCCTAATTTTAGGGTTACCAAACTCAGGGTTACTAAACCCGCTTTCTGGAATACCCCCCAGAGCAGTTCCTCAGAACAAAAGTATCTCTGTACTTGTGTGTCTGTGTATGTGTGTGTGCATGCATGTGTACACAATAATGGCAAATCAAGTTTATTTTCTATTCTATGCATGTGTGTTTTCATGTGTGTGTATGTATGTATGTACTATATGTGTGTGTGTGTGTGTGTGCTACCTGCTGTCTCTGTCTGAGTGCTGCTCCTTCTCTGGTTTGTACTGCTGCATCTCTTGCTGCTGTTTCCTCAGTTCCAGAAGCTCCAGCTGAAACACACACACACCAAGTGTTTAGTGCAGGGTTACCAGATATACACACACATACAACACACATGAAAGCTCTCTCTTGGAAGTCGCTTTGGATAAAAGCGTCTGCTAAAATGACGCGAACAAACACACACACATAAGCACACAAGTGACACGCGCACAAACCCGCTTTCACATCCGACACACACACCTGGACACACATCTACAAGCATACAAACACACACACACACCTCTACCACGCTCACACACGCAGACAAGTGACACACGCACAAGCCCACACTCGCATCCCACACACACGTCTACACACACACATAAAAACACACACAGACACAAACACACGCATACAACACACACAAATCTGCACACACACACACAGAGAGGTGGAGCGTACGGTGGTGAGTCTCTCCAGAGCTGAGAAGCGTTCCTCCCAGGTGGCGGTGGACTTCTCGAAGGCCTCGTGTCTCTTCAGGAGCTTCTCCACCTCGTCCACCGTGTGGCCCAGGTCTCTGCTCGCCACGTAGGGCTCCTGGGCAATCAGCCACGCCTCTGCCACCGACGCGTCCCGCGCAAACTGGCACACCTCCAGCACTGCAGACAGCATGGGGGATGTGAACCACACCTCCAGAACTACAAACATGGAGGATAGGAACCACACCTCTTGCACCACGTAAAACGCAGCCTGAGAAATGAGATGCCCGATATTCTGATGTCTGTCTAGCACAACATTAGGGATTGTTAATGAGCCACACAGAGCCAGGCTGTCCAGCATGGTTCCTGGAGAGCTGCCCTTGTGTGGATTTTTGGCTCTGATTTATTTTTAATAAGTAGTTGCTTGGCAAGCGGAATCTGGTATGTTACAGCTAAGGTTGGAAGAAAAATGGACCACAGGAGGGTAGATCACCGGGAGATGGAGGGATGGACTGAGAGCGATAAAGACAAAAGGGGATGGAGGGATGGACGGGCGGGGAGATGGAGGGATGGACGGGCGGGGAGATGGAGGGATGGAGGGGCGGGGAGATGGAGGGATGGAGGGGCGGGGAGATGGAGGGATGGACGGGCGGGGAGATGGAGGGATGGACGGGCGGGGAGATGGAGGGATGGAGGGGTGGGGAGGTGGAGGGATGGACGGGCGGGGAGATGGAGGGATGGGAAAGGAAGGAGGTCGGACTCACAGAGCCTGAGCCAGTATCTGGTATGTTACAGCTAAGGTTGGAAGAAAAATGGACCACAGGAGGGTAGATCCCCGGGAGATGGAGGGATGGACTGAGAGCGATAAAGACAAAAGGGGATGGAGGGATGGACGGGCGGGGAGATGGAGGGATGGACGGGCGGGGAGATGGAGGGATGGAGGGGCGGGGAGATGGAGGGATGGACGGGCGGGGAGATGGAGGGATGGACGGGCGGGGAGATGGAGGGATGGAGGGGTGGGGAGGTGGAGGGATGGACGGGCGGGGAGATGGAGGGATGGGAAAGGAAGGAGGTCGGACTCACAGAGCCTGAGCCAGTCCCATCTGTCGTCCCACTTGGTCATCATCTCCTGCTTCTTGTCCATCAGCTGCAGAAGCTTTTCCCTGATCTGGAGGAGTCACACAGTCACACAGTCAAACAATCAACCCAGACATAAGCTTCATCATCTCTTCATCTAGACGACACAGCACACAGTAACAATACTGTTACAGCAACACTACACTCTTCTAGTAGAGCAATACTGTTTATAGTAACACCCTATTCTTATATATATGTCAAGAGGCTGCACTTTACTGAACTGAAATTCTATTGCCTTGACCCCCTGACCCCTTGGCCGGTGACCCCTTGACCTCTGAGCCTCACCTCAGCAGAGTCCCTGTGTTTACGGGTGATCAGGGCGCGGCCCAGGTCCACGCAGTCGGTGAACTTGGGGTCCCTGGTGTCGATCTCTGAGCGGATCCCCTGGTGATACTTGATCAGCAGCTCAACTGAGGACACGTCCCTGGTAGGGGGAGGGGGGGGGGGGAGGAGGGGTAGAGGAGGGAGGTATGAGGGGGGAGGGGAGGAGAGGAGAGGAGGGAGGTTATTACATCGTAACATGTGATGTGGTATTAAGGTTTGAAGGTCTCAGTGTTATCAGCCCCTTGATGCCCACCCTCTCCCCCTCATTCACCCCCCACCTCCTCTCCTCTCCCACTCCCTCCCCCCCTCACCGGGGCTTCTCCTGGGTCTCTATCTGCTGGATGATGCTCTCCATCCAGGCCGTGAGGTCCCGCACCAGGGTGTAGAAGCGGAACTTGTCGGCCGTGTCCAGCAGGCGCGCCCTGCGGCCGTCGCAGGCGTCCAGCAGGCCCTTCCAGGCCTCCACCACCTCCCTCTCCGTGGCCTGGATGGCCGTGGCCTGGTCGCCCGCGTACTGGGCGTGCAGGCGGGACGCCGTCTCCTGGAACTGCTGAACCTGGGGGGGGGGGGGGGGGGTGATGTGACGGTTAATCTGGCTTGTGAGAGAGCTATCGCTGTCGTCACTTTCCTCCATCAAAACAGTCCGGTCCTGCTAGTTGACGAGAGGGTTAACTATGAGAACCTGTTCTAGCTGGTTACTACAGACGTTTCTTATTAAATCTGATTATTATATATTATGACAATATGAGATTATGGTGTGTGTTATGATCCTTTTCAGTTTGGTACACTACAGTGCTTTAAGTTACAGAGCGCCACTGCGATTGTTTTTGCCTTTTCCTGGTTAATGGCATTGCAACCTCCAGGGGGCGGTAGTGTGGTTCCTGGGAGTCACCTGCTTTCCCAGAGCGGTGATGTCCCTCTCGAAGGCAGCGTGCATGCGGTGGAACGACTCGGCCTTGCTGAAGTCCTCGCCCACATCGTCAGGAAGCTCCTTCTGCTTCTCGTGGATCTGAGCGACCAGCTCCTTCCCGTCACAGAAGTACCTGAAGAACAGACAGAACCAGGAAGTAGGTTGGACATAACCCGGGAACTGCTTTTGAAAAAATGTTTGAGAGAACACTGACGTGCATTTGAAAGAACCCTGGAAGTAAGTTAGACAGAACCAGGAAGTCAAGTAACAGATTCATATCTCAACATCCAGTCACTCTGATGATCTGGTCATAAAATATATGATTTTTGTTTAGATTGAAATGATACAGATGTGTATTATGGATGCTGTTGGCAATTGAGACTAGGATTTTAACAGTAGGTTCTTGTACGCAATAATACATACGTTAGCGTACATGTGTGAATTACAGAAAATAAATGGATAGATGAAAGTAGCCAACTATCCGTGCGGCCTCACTTGAGCAGCTGGTAGGAGGCGGTGAGGAGCTGGGCCCGTGTGTCCATGAGCTCCAGCAGGTCTGCCCAGTTGTCGTTGACGCTGTCCTTCCACTCGGCCATGGTGGCCGACTCGCTGTGGCCCGCCTCGATCAGCTCGTCGATGGTCTGGTTGACGAGGTCCACGCGCTCCTGGCCCACCATCCCCGTCTCCCGCGCAAACTCACGGAACTTGTCCCTGAGGATCTGGACGGGGGAGGGGAAGAGGCGAGGATGAGGTGGTTTGGGTGTGGGTGTGTTTCTTTCCATGTTTCTGTGTACAGGGTGTGTTTGTAATTGGATGCTTTACAGAGAGTGTGTCGTATGTGTGTGAGTGTATGTTTCTGTGTTTCCGTGCGTGTGTCAGTGTGTTTCAGTGTGTGTGTGTGTTTCAGTGTGTGTGTGAGTGTGTTTCCGTGCATGTGTGAGTATGTTTCAGTGTGTGTGTGAGTGTGTTTCAGTGTGTGTGTTTCAGTGTGTGTGTGAATGTGTTTCAGTGTGTGTCAGTGTGTTTCCGTGCGTGTGTGTGTTTCCGTGCGTGTGTCAGTGTGTTTCCGTGCGTGTGTGACTGTGCACCCGTGTGCACCCCCTCCTCACCGAGACATGGTCCAGGTCCTGGCCCATCTCCTGGGACGAGGCCACCAGATCTCTCTCAGCGATCCACTGCTCCAGCTCCTCCACCTCCCTGCTGAGCAGGAAGTGATGGTAGCTGTGGTCCAGCCTCCTCCTGCGCTCCTCCGCCTGCTCCCTCAGACCTGCGTACTGCTTCTCCACCTGGCCCTGCCGGCGGATCACCATCTCACTGGGAGGGAGGGAGGTTTACAAAGGGAGAGATAGGGAGGGAGAGAGGTCAGGGAGAGAGATTTAGGGAGGGAGAGATATGGAGGGAGAGAGATTTAGGGAGGGAGAGATATGGAGGGAGAGAGATTTAGGGAGGGAGAGATATGGAGGGAGAGAGATTTAGGGAGGGAGAGATATGGAGGGAGAGAGAGAAGAAGGGAGAGAAATTGAATAAGACTAACTGTGTGTGATCATCATGTTTTTAGATGTTTTGTTTTGTTGAACTTGTTTCTAGTAAAAATGGCTTATCTAGTGGCTTAATTTAAGTATACGACAAGTTATCAAGTAAAACTTTCTTACTGCACTGGCAGCCCAGTTCTTTAAGCATACACAAGCAAAAAAAATCTATTTTTGCACCTAAATGTGACAGGACATGTTTGCAGTGTAGGTGGAGACCAAAAGTCAGGACTTCAGTAGGAGGAAATGTTCTTCTCCACAGGGCCGCACGTCTACACGGCCACCATAGGACCCACACTGAGCACCCTGCAGTGGACGTGCTACTGCCAGCCAGTACGTACACCCAGGGCACCATTACTGAACCCCAGCACCCACCCATCTGGGTGGTCCTCAGCCAGCATCTTCTGGGCGCGGTCGGCCAGCCTCCGGATAGAGTCTCCATAGTCGTCCACGGTCTGCTTGAGGATCAGGTGGCGCTTCAGCATCAGCATGGCACTCTGTTCATCCTGCAGGGAGGACAGAGAAGGGGGAGGGAAGGAGGAGAGAAGAGAGAGAGAGAGGGAGGACCGAAGGAGGAGAGAAGAGAGGGAGAGGGAGGACCGAAGGAGGAGAGAAGAGAGGGAGAGGGAGGACCGAAGGAGGAGAGAAGAGAGAGAGAGGGAGGACCGAAGGAGGAGAGAAGAGAGAGAGAGGGAGGACCGAAGGAGGAGAGAAGAGAGAGCGAGGGAGGACCGAAGGAGGAGAGAAGAGAGCGCGAGGGAGGAGAGGAAGATAGAAGATAGAGGGCAAACCAAAGACGAAATGAAGAGAAGCAAAAGAAAGGATTCAAGAAATAAAGAACGTAGAGAGGAAGGAAGAAGGAGAAGGGATGAGAGAAGAGAAGAAGAGAAGTTAGAGAGAGACAGAGGGAGGAAAGGGGAAACGTCCATTTCTTCATGTTCCCAGTCCCCCAGTCCCCTCGGTCCTCACCTTGGCGTTCTCGTCAGATATCATGTAGAGCTCCTGCTCTCCTATCCAGGCCTCGGCCTCGCCTGCGTCGTTGTAGTACTGCTGGGCCTGGTCCGATCCGCTCAGCCTGTCTCTCCGCTTGGCCATCTCCTCCTGCAGACGCTGCCAGGCCTCCTCCAGCTCCCTCACCTGCTCCCCCACACTGCCCGCCTCCGGCCGCCCCTCCGCCCTCGCCGCCGCCTCCATCCTGCGGCCTCGCTCCAGAACCTCGTCCACGCGAGGCTGGTGGCCCTCGATCTCTCTCTGGAGGGTCTGGAGAGAGGAGAACACACGGCTCACGAACGGAGCGTTTCACCCTATCAAGAGGTCGCAGGTTCAATTCCCCCAACCGCCGTACGCATCTTTGGGTAAAAGCCTCTGCTGAGTGTATGTGGCATTGTTACATCGCAGCTGTACTGAAGCCGCAGAATGGATTTTGATGAGAGAGTTTCGCCTGCGAGCGTCATCGCTGTAGAGAAACAGATGTAGACTGCTACATCTGAGGAGTTTGGATGGATAATATACACGGCTGCTGCTCTAGTCACCTGGTTCTTTTTTAGCAGAAGCTGAACGGCCTGGAGATTGTTGCCATGTTCCACAGATGTAGCGAGGGGCATCCTCTCCTCCACCCAGAGCTAGAGAAATACAGAGAGACAAATAGAGAGAGAGAGATACAAAGACAAAACGAGAGACACAAAGAGAGAGAGAGAGAGAGAGATAGGCAGAGCGAAAGAGAATGAGAGAGAGAGGGAAAGACAGAGGGAGGATGGCAGACAGAAGGAGCGTGAGAGAGGGCCCTGACATTAAGGAACGGTTGTCCGCCAAGTGAACAAGATGGCACAGTATGACAGTTGAGGAATCCCCCTCACGATCTCATCTGCCAGGTCTCTGTAGAACTGGTGGACGGCCTTGGCGGCCTCCAGCTGGCCCTTGCGCTGGGCCAGGGGGGGCAGGAGCTTCTGGAACTCCCGCTGGACGGCCTGCTGCTCCGCCTCCATGTCGGGCTGGTCCTCCCTCTGGCCTGCGTGCTTCTGGACGGCCTCTTGCAGCTCCTGCAGCTCGCGCGCCCGCTCTCGCACCTGGTTCTCCGTCATCTGGAGGGAGGGGGTCAGGGGGGTCAGGGGGGGCGAGGCGGATCCGGTTCAAACCGGATCCATTTTGTTTGTTTGGACGGTGGGACCGCAGCGGCTTGCCTGTTGCATTACGGCGCACGCACACACTAACCTGGTGCTTCTTCAGCAGGATGTTGGCGCTGGTCAGGTCTTTGACGTCGTCGTCGCCGCGTAGCTGCTGCTGCTGCTCCGCCAGCCACTTCTTCATGTCAGCCAGGCTCTGGTCGACCAGCTCCGAGCGGTTGGCGTCGAACAGCAGACGGGCCTTCTCCTGGGTGGTGGACTCCAGCTTGTCCCACAGCTGGTGCAGGGTCTCCAGACGCTGCCTCACGATGGGCTCAGACTCGGGCTTGGATTCCATCAGCTCCTGGCCCTCCTGGTCAGGGGGAGAGAGACACAGGGACTGAAGTGGGACTGGGACAGCACTCACTCTGTGGAGATGTGTATGTAACTCATCCACATGTGCCTTGGCTATCGGGGTCTGACAGGGCCCAAGTGCCAGCCCTAGAATGGTGGGATGACCTGGTCTGAAGTTCAACACACACTGCTTGGTGTGGGATTGGTTTGGCAAAGTGGTAGAGCACTTGACTGCAGATCAGAAGATCCCAGGTTCAATTCCCCACATTTGGATGAAAGCACATTACCTGGTCTATGTTGTTGAGCCAGTCCTTGTTGGAGTCCAGCTCAGCCATGAAGGCCTGGTGCTTCTGCCACTTGCTGTGGAGGTTCCTGGCTTCATCGTACGACGTGTCCTGAGCGGTCAGCATCTTCTCGTTGATCCACAGAGTCAACTGGAACACAGAGAATAGAAGAAAGAGAAGACCGTCAAAACTCGGGAATAAAACTAACGACAGGAACTCTGCAAAGAAAGTGCTGGTGGGGAACGACTTACATCCTGAGTGTTCTGCAGGAAGTGCTGGAGATCTCGGTTGTCTCTGAGTTTCTCGGAGACTTCCTGGGCTCTCCCTCGGTTAGTGTTGGCCCTGCAGGTCGGACACACACACACAGAAACATCAACACACTAAACCTCCCACCGATAGCATCACTGAAAAGAGCCCTTGGCGTGAGGTTTCCCTTCCCAGATAAACACAGGATCTGATATGCCCAGCTCCACATGCCAGAGAGCTTACAAAGTTACCAGACACGTGCAGCTCCCCTGAGCACTACTCCACCACTCTGAGCACTTCCGCCCAGCAATCAATACCCATCATCAGGGAAGGCGCCCGCCGTTGTGTGGAGAGGGCTCCGAGGGCTGGGTTGAAAACTATACACCCCCCCTCCCACCCCCCCCTGACTGTCCAGAGTCTACACGAATGGTAGACTGCTGAACAAGCTAACCTTGAAAAGATGGTCCTGTGATTGACTCCCACGAGTACAGCCCAGGACATTTAGGTCAATGGAACAGGTCGAGAAATTCCATGGACAGGACAGAAGTCGAGAAGACGTTCTTTCACAGAATATTGGACATATTTTACGTTTCATGCTACTGGATATTCTTTATGTCCAGGTGTTGTACGCAAAACATACAGGAATTGAGGAAAAGTTTTTCTAAATGACAATTTGACTCACCTGTCTTTGATGGAGTCCATTTTGTCCTTGACCCTCCCTGAGTACAGGTTCCCGCTGTCCAACAGCCTCTGTCCCCCCTCCAGGGTGCTGGCGATTTTCTCCTCATTGGCATCCATGGTGATGACAAAGTCCTCATGCTTCTTCAGGGCCTGCTCTGCTCCGTCCAGAGTGTCCGGCTTGTCGATGTGGGCCAAAGTGTACTCCTGATACACACAAACACACACGCACACACATTCAACATACAGCACATTACATAAACAATGAGTTGATTTCCTGTATAGTACGCGAAATCCTGTATAGGTGACTGAAATCACCTAACAAAACGTTCAGCTTGAATGAGTTTACCTGGTTGTTGAGGATGGTATCTGTGGCCTTGGCATCCCTCATGAACTGCTGGAAGCCCAGGCCCTGGTCCAGGAAGTTCTTGCGGCTGTCCCACATCTTGTGGAGCTCCTCCCAGCCCCGGTCCAAGCCTTTCAGCCTCTGGGCTAGCTGCTGGTACTGGGGGTCATCCTCCTGGCCCTGGGTCACCTGGCGACCGGTGTCCCTCACCTTGTGGTAGTCCTCCTCGCGGTTGTTCATGTCCTCGCGCACGGCGTCGTGGAGGCTGAGCAGCTGCTCCGCCTCAGGGAGCGTGGTGGGCATGTCC
This sequence comes from Osmerus eperlanus, assembly GCF_963692335.1. Taxonomy (NCBI): domain Eukaryota; kingdom Metazoa; phylum Chordata; class Actinopteri; order Osmeriformes; family Osmeridae; genus Osmerus; species Osmerus eperlanus. The sequence continues at coordinate 2,308,504 of NC_085026.1, forward strand.
TCGGACGCCACGGCCTTCTGGGTCTTGAAGAGCCAGGACTGGAAGTCGTCCATGTCCTGGAGGAAGGTCTGCAGCTTGCTCACCTCCCCCAGTGACTCCTCGCGGTCCCTCATCGTCCTCCGCAGCGCGTCCCAGGCTTCCTCCAGCGCCGCGCGTCTCGCCGTGATGTCGGCGGCGTGGTCGGGGTGGTCGCGGGCCAGCTGCTCCGCCTCGCGTCTCAGGAAGGTCAGCTTGGTTTCGATGGCGGCCAGGTCCCTCTCCATGCCGAACAGCTTCCTCTGGATGGTCATGACGGCCGCCAGGTCGTTCCCCAGTTCCTGCGTCGACTCGATGACCCGCGTCTTGTCCTTGATCCAGGCCTCCCTCTCGTCACAGTCCAGCCCGTAGTTGCGGAGGCTGACGGCGGAGTCGACTCTTCTCTTCTTGTCCTCCACCATGGCCTTGAAGGCCTCCCACCTGGGGAACGAACAAAGGAGGCCTCAGTATCTACGCCTTTCGAGGTAATCGGTCATGGTTCATATTAACATTCTTTTAGCGCTCTCAGAGTTAGAATCACTGTGGGGAGAACTAGACTCACCTCTTGTTCAGGCGCATCTGACATTCCTTTACCTCCTTGGTGCGGGGATGTCTGGTGTCCTCAAGCTGTTTGACAGCTTTGTTGACATTGTCAACCCGCGACTGAACATTCGCCATATCTTGAGCAAGAATACTCAACCTGAGAGGGACAAAAAACACTCATATGCATTCAAACCCATTTAAAAGAACGTGCATACATGCATAAATACACACGTACAAACACACATACCTATATACTCACATCCATCCATACATACATACATCATAAACCACCTGCAACAGTTATGTTTACCTGTTCTGAACCACCTCCAAATCCTCCAGCTTCTTTGGCACATCCAAGCCCACCAGCCAGGTCTCCTTCTGGCCCATCCACAGCTCGCAGGCGTCCGTCTCACTGAAGATGGTGTAGAGGGCCATGGTATCATTCAGCTTCTTCTTCCTCAGGTCGCACAGGGACATCAGCTCCATGTAGAGGTCCCTGATGTCTTTCAGACGTCTCTGGATGTCCGGCGTGTTGCGCAGCTCCTCGGGCAGCGCTGCCGCCTGCCTGGAGAGGCTGTCGATGGTGGCGGCATTCTTGGCGGCCTCGTCGCTCAGGTTGCGGTGCCTCTTGAGCAGCCTCTGGGTGGTGTACTCGTCGTGGCCCACATCCTCGCTGCTCGTCTGCCTCTTGGCCTCCAGCAGCCAGGCCTTGAGGTCGTCGGCGTCCCCCTGGAACTGGAAGAACCTCTGGGTGTCCTGGAGGTTCTGCCTCCGGAAGGCGGCCAGCTCTTCCAGCTGCTGCCACTGCCTCTGCACGTCCTCCATGCGCTCGTGGACCTTGGGGCTGCCGAAGTGCTTGGCCTGGATCATCTTGTCGCCCTCGTCCAGCACCTGCTGCAGGTTGGCCCTCCTGGCCCCCAGCTCATCCTCGAAGGCACTGTGCTTGCTCTGCAGCACCAGGACACTGGTCAGGTCCTTGCCATAGTCCAGGGAGGAAAAGATGTTCTCCTTCTCCTTGATCCAGCTCTCCAGCTCCGCCATCTCCCACAGGAAGTTCCAGAAGCGCCGGGATTGCTCCAGACGGGCCTTGCGCTGTGCAGCCAGGGCGCACAGCTCCTGGTAACACAGATCCAGGTGCTGCACGCGGTCCCGGATCACCTGAGGGTCGCACGGCTTGTAGCCTGGGAGAAGGAGAGAAGCGCGAAACATCAAAACGGGAGCTACACGAATGGAATAGATTGTTTCGATTTGTGTTTTTTTGGGGTTGTTTAACGGCGAGACGGACAGGGAAGGTTCTAGACTGGGGGAGCCGAGCTGAGGCCAGTTGTACTGTTACTATTAGATGGGCCAGTTACATCAAACATAATTGTTGGCCTATTGTTTTTATTCACTGCAATGCAGGCATTAACCTGCAAAAGACCATGTTTATTATTATTCAGACTCTACATTTAGGGGGGGCCACAAGAAGGTCTGCCCCCCCCCCACCCCAGAACTGCCCTTGGAGACGGATCACTCTGGCGCTCATGCAGATCGGTTGAGCTTACTGTCTCCATTAGCGAACTTGAGGGCAGCCGCGTTGGCGTTCTGCACCCTCTCAGCCTGCACGGCGACGTCAGCTTCCACCAGAGCGTGCTTCTGGAGCAGGTCCTCCACCTCCAACAGGTGCTTCCCGAAGTCCGGAGACAACAGACGAGCCTGTACCACGGGGAGAGGTTAAAGGAATCGGAACGTAGAAGAGTTGTACAATTTAGTCGTCAAATGTTTCTCCTTGGAATTATAAACAAGACAGTGTTTGGCTGTCCGACTTAGATTTACGGTTGATGGTAAAAGAGGTTAAGGCTGTGTGGATCTAGGACACTGAATAAGAGGGGGGATAGCTTTCAGGTTGTACTTGTGGGTATGTATTCAGATGTGTCGAAACGTTGAATGTCCTACATGACGGGCCAAATCCACCGAAACAGGTACCTTCATGTCATCCATCCAGGTGATGATGTACAACATCTCCTGGAAGATCTTCTGTAGGGTCAGGTTTTTGTCCAGGCGCCCCCTGCGGGCCTTCAGCAGCTCCTGCAGGTAATCCCACAGGCGCAGGATGTTGTCCTTGCGTACGTCGATGCGCTTGGCGTCGTGGTAGCGCTCAGACTCCAGCTCCTTGGAGATGGCCACCATGGCCTGCACACGCTCCGCGTAGGCAGCGATGTCCGTCTCGATGGCGTCGTGCTTCTTCTTGGCCGCCTCCACCGCCGGCAGGTCGTAGCCAAAGTTGTCCTGAGAGGATGGGAGGGAGGAGGAGATCGTTGTTGTTGCTTCATGTTTGGTCCTGTGCAGACTGTTCCTTGGCTGTAAGCACTAAAATATTGTTAGAACTATGCACTTTATTGCCCGGATTCTCTGTTGTACTTTGTACAGTCTATGCACTATTTGAGCGTCGCTTTGGATGAAAACATCTGCTAAATGGATACAATGCGAATTGTATTTCAAGGACTGTGTGAGGAAACTTATTTATGGTGAAAGTGCTACACGGAGGTCCATACATCTGTGATGTATGGACCTGATGATGTCAATGATTTCTGGGTCGACATAAGGTACTCTGTGACATGCATTATGCACAAACACTTTTCTTTCTTAGAGATTTCTTAGAACAAGCTGGTTTCCCAGTAAGGCTTGTGTGCTGTGCCACCTGTACCTGTGCCACCAGTCTCTGGTTCTCCAGCAGCCAGGTCTCTCTCATGGCGGCCTTCCTGTCGAAGCGGCGGGCCATCTGCTCCAGCTTCTCCTGTCTGATGAGCTCCTCTCTCAGGACGCGCTCTCTCTCGTGCTCCGCCTGCTCCAGGCGCTCCCAGGCCTGACACACCACACCGTAACAGGGCTGTTCATGGGGGTGTGGCTGTGCGTGGCTGTGCGTGGCTGTGCGTGGGTGGGTGTGGGTGGGTGAGTGTGTGGGGGTGTGTATAGGCGTGTTAGTCTGTATGTGTGTGCTTATATATATATATATATATATATATATTTACATTTGTGTATAATGTGTGTGTATTGGTGTATGGCATATATGTGTGTGTCTGTGTGTGTTTGTATAGGTCTATAGGATATATGAGTGTGTGAGTGTCTGTGTTTGTATGTGTGTGTACAGGTGTATAGTATATATATGGGCAAGTGTATGAGTGTGTGTGTGTGTGTGTTTGTGTATGTGTGGGTGTTTGTGTGTGTGTATGTGTGAGTATGTATTGCGCTGGGAGAGGGGGGCTCTCACCCTGTTGATGTCTGAGACCAGAGCGCCCTCCTTGGGGGTGTACACCCTCTGGTTGTTGGCCCTCATGCGGCTCTGGATGGTGAAGAGCAGAACCTCCAGGGTACCTTTCTCCTGGAACCTGGACACCAACACAAAACAACCGGTCAACCACTATCAAAAGGACCTGGTATGGATAAGATGAACTGTGCATATTGAGAGTAGACCGTGGATGTGTTGATGGTAGGGTAGTGTGTTTTTTTCTCTCACTTTGGTGGTTTTTCAACGGTGCGGTAGGAGTTGAAAGCCTGCAGCTGCTGTTGAACACCACTCAGAGAGTTAGCCAGCTTACGGTTGTTCAGAACTATGATGGTCTGCTCAATCCAGGTCAGCAGCTCAGATGATAGGCTCTCGTACTTGTCAATCATTTTCTCGGTTTCAATGGCGTGGTCGAGCACCTGTAACACAGGAAAGGGGTGAGGTGGAATAGAAATACCATCACACAAGACACACGTACGAAGATACACGTAGAGACACAGAAACACACACAAAGACATACACATACACCCAGACACGCTCAAACACACGTGGTGCCATCACAATCTCACCTTGCCAACTCTCTTTCCCTCCACGGCCAGTGCTTTCATCTTGGAGAAGTAGTGGTAGAACGCCACAACGTATGTGATGATGGACTTCTCATCGGGGTTCTCCGTGAACACATCTGCAAAGGGAGCGCCGGTCAGAGAGGAACTTTCTGATGTGCCACACTCACAGGTCCCTGAGGGTCTCTGCCCTGACAGGCTTCCAGCTCACACACAGCAAGTCCTGGCCAGGGACAACACTTGCCTTCTGGGTCTAACAGTTTGTCCACGCCAAGCTTCTGCTCTGCTACGTTGAAGGCATTCTGCAGGTTGTGGGTGGGGTTGGACCTTTTCAATCTGTTATAGTCTACCAGATCTGGCCTAAAAGAGAGAGTGGGAGGGAGAGGGATGAAGAAAGAGACCGAAGTGAAGGACAGAGAGAGAGAGAGAGAGAGAGAGAGAGAGAGAGAGAGAGAGAGAGAGAGAGAGAGAGAGAGAGTTTGTGTGAGATAAATGAGAACCAGAGAAAGTGTGAGTATTTACATTCAAAACTAAGAGCCTACAGAACAGAACAGTGTTGGCGGTTGGCGTCTCCTCACCGGTGTTTGTGTATGAGAGCATTGAAAGCCATGCCGTCCTTCCAGCTAGTGGTGAAGTTAGTGATGTTTACATTGGGATAGCTGCGAGAGAAAACAGAGACAGTGAGTGACCGCGCTCACAAAATATTCCATCTCCTCTTCCAAATCGATTCTGCTCAACGAACATCGGTCTAAGTCGATGAACCCAAACCACAAACTTTCCCCTGCAGAAAACAGATCTGGGTTGACTACTGGGTTTACAGTAAGTACACTGCAACTATACTTTAGGGTCACTTGAATTCTCTCATCAAGTCTGATGAAACCCACAGATCGGTCCCCTTAGGAGCCAAGTGTGACACAAATCCAATGCACCTTAACTATTGCCAAGAAGTAACTAAGTAATCGATCTTTGTAATCAACCCGGGTGTTCTCTGATTATAACTGTTGGTCATGGTGATCCTGGTCATCTGGCGGTCTCACCCGGCGGTCTTCATCTGGCACCAGAGCAGCAGGGCGTCCTTCGCCGAGCGAGTCTCCTTCTGGTCTGCCTGACCCGTCTCCACTACGATGTCTTGAATCTGTCAACAACACAGAGGTTAGACTCTGAGGTTACACTCTGAGGTTATACTCTGAGGTTAGACTCTGAGGTTATACTCTGAGGTTAGACTCTGAGGTTATACTCTGAGGTTATACTCTGAGGTTATACTCTGAGGTTATACTCTGAGGTTATACTCTGAGGTTATACTCTGAGGTTATACTCTGAGGTCTCTGCTGTTAGAGACTGTCAACAACACTGAAGTGTAGTTACACTGTAGGTACATAATGTACATTGTAGTTAGATACTGTACTGTAGATAGACTACAGGAACATACTGTACCATAGTTAAACTGTAGTTAGTTATTATACTGTAGTTAGACTGTAGTTAGATACTGTACTATAGTGAGCCTGTAGTTAGTTATTGTACTCCAGTTAGACTGTAGTTAGTTATTATACTACAGTTAGACTGCAGTTAAACACTGTACTATAGTAACACTGTAGTTAGTTATTGTTCTATATTTCCACTGACTGGAAGCTAGACTGCCCTGTACATTTGAGGACAAAACCTTCATGGTTTGGATGCCACTATTTCCTTTATCAAATATACACATTTAGTGAATGTTCTGTTTGAAGAGTGTTCACATGCACATCTCTTTAAACCCCATCCCTTATTCAGTTAGGATTCACAACATGATTTGGGAGCATGAAACAAGATTTTGTAGAACTAACCCTAGATGAGCCATTTTCCTGGCACTAGTTCTGCTAATTGGGACCTTGGTCAGACTGATATTGAGGATGTGAATTTCCCACACAGTGGCTCAGTAATTGGAGCAGAGATTTTCACTGAGAGACAGGCCCTGAGAGGGGCTAAATTTAGCCCAGCTTTGGTTCTCCTTGGTTTGTTCTGAGCGGTGGGATGCAGACAGGGGCCAAGTCAACTCCTGCCTTTTTTCTCTTCGTTTTGAAAGATTGAATTATGCAGCAGGCCATATTGTTTGAACGGCGAACACTAAAAATAACTAAAGCTGTCATATTAAAAATAAATAATTTTTTTCTAGCCCAACAAAAAGAGATAAAATAATCAAATTGACACGTTTGGGATGTAGCTGGAACCGTTGATAATGACGACAGGTGCCAGAAGAAGTGAAGACTGAGATTCTTTCTAGATGTTTCCGTGGCTGTGGGCTTGCTCACCTGGAACCGGAGGATAATGGTCCAGATGAGACCCAGGATGAGTCGGTGGTTGCCGTCAACAATGTCATGGGAGCCCATGTTCTCCAGGTGGACCCGCTGTTCTTTGAGGAACTGGAGGGCCTTGTCCACGTTTTCCAGACAGTGGATCCTCATTCGACCCTTAGTAGGCTTGGGCTGAGGGGAGGGATGGAGGGAGGGAGGGATTTGATAGGTGGAGAGATGAAGTCATGGAGAGATATAGGGTTGAAGGGATAGAGAATGATAGAGAAGGAGCCATAGGGATGGATAGAGGGATGAAGGGAGGGAGATATGAAGAGAGAAAGAGGAGTGAAGGTATGAACAGAGGGGACAGAGTTTACACTTATGACATGTCTACATCATTTGATAGTATGAGAAGGATCATCTTGATGGTTTGGAGTATTCCCCCCCCCCCCCACACACACACACACGTACCAGACGCTCCCCTGACAGGACCTCCAGCAGTTTGATGAGCATGCGTCCATCCCTCAGGTCCAAGTACAGGTCGGAGATGCGACAGCTGACCCTGGATAGAATTGAGTTCACCCACTTAGTGAAGGTCTTCTTCTGGACTGCCTCACGCTCATCTAGAGGAGGAACACACACACACAAACACACAGACACACACACACACATAGACAGACACACACACATACATAACCACACAGTGGATATCATCAATCTCGCGGACAGTATCTATTTTCCTTTCACCCATCCCTCTTAGTCCTTTAGAAAGTATCTATGCTGGTAAAGGTTTTGAAGTAGAATAACAACTTGACATTACCTATGCTGAGTGTAAGTGACTTTGAGTGAATGTGGGTGTGTGGTTGTGTGGGTCTTTTCATAATGAGGAGTATGAAACATTTGATAAAAAATAAAATAAGAAATCTGATCTCAGAGAGAAAAGACAACAACACATCTCCCTCCAAACACCTCTACACATCTCCAAACATCTCATCACACCTCTACACATCTCCAAACACCTCCACACATCTCATCACATCTCCACACATCTCCAAACACCTCCACACATCTCATCACACCTCTACACATCTCCAAACACCTCATCACACCTCTACACATCTCCAAACACCTCCACACATCTCATCACATCTCCACACATCTCCAAACATCTCTAAAGCATATCCTCACACTTCCTCACATATCCACACATCACACCACACATCTCATCACATCTCCAAACACCTCCACACATCTCATCACATCTTATCACATTTCCACACCTCCAAACATCTCTGAACATGTCCTCACACTTCCTCACATCTCCACACACCTCCACACATCTCATCACATCTCATCACATCTCCACACATCTCATCACATCTCATCACATCTCATCACATCTCCACACATCTCCAAACATCTCTAGACATCTTGTCACATCTCCACACATGTCCTCACACCTCCACAATTGTTTTTACATCTCCACACATCTCACATCTTGAAAAACCTCCTTACATCTACACACATTTACTCACATCTCCAAACATCCCCAAACATCTTCTCATCTCCAAACACCTCCACACATCCTCACATCTCCAAACATCTCGAAAACATCTCCAAACATATTCTCACATCTCCAAACATCTCGAAAACATCTCCAAACATATTCTCACATCTCCAAACATCTTCTCATCTCCAAACACCTCCACATATCCTAACATCTCCAAACATCTCCAAACATCTCAAAAAATATTCTCACATCTCCAAACATCTCCAAACATCTTCTTATCTCCAAACACCCAAACACCACCTCACATCTCCAAACATCTCATGTCTCCAAACCTTTCCACACATCCACTTACAACAACAAATGTCCTGCTACTCAGCAACAAGCTAAGTGGATTTGACTCCTCCATATGCTGTTAGAGGGACTCAATGTACAGCAGACTTGCAGTTATGTGGGTACTGTTTTTTTGGTGTGCACTTTGCAGTTTGTGTGTGTATGTGTGTGTTCCCCTTCAGTGGCTGTACCATGGTAATCCTTGATCCCAAATACAAAAGTGCAAAAGACTGCATCCTTAATGACTTGTTTTATAAATTATTTAGAGCTGGATGCTGTAGAGAACAGCCAAGGAGAGAGAGAAACATGGGAGAGAGAAACATGGGAGAGAGAGATACATGGGAGAGAGAGAAACATGGGAGAGAGAGAGAGAAACATGGGAGAGAGAGCGATACATGGGAAAGAGAGAGAGAGATACAGAAAATGGGGAAAGAGAACGAGTGGGGGGAGCAAGATAGAAAGCAAGACACTCAAGGAGATCCAGGGGTAAACCAGAGATGGATGGAGAGAGAAGGAGGTCAGGCAGGAGAAGATGAGATGGATCAAATAAAGAGAAATAGAAAGAGACAGCGAGAAAGAAAGACACGCTTTTAAGAGTCTAGTCTGTGGAGACAAAGGCTTCCTGGCTCAGTAGAAGTGACGTGTCACTTCCAGTACCTCTACTGACAACCATGTGAAACATATACGAAGCATGTCCTGAGTCATCTACACAGCATAACCAGTCACACACCGTACTGTACACTTATACATGGTAAAGGAATCTAACGTGATTAAATAACCATGTCTTCTCTTTCCTCGGTCACTCAGGGAGGAATCACAGGAGCACGCATGACACCAAACCCCGCCCTCCTACCCCCGACCAACCCCCAGCCCTTATCAAATAATGATGCCATTCGTAGAACACACCACAATCCGCTTCCATCTTCTGCACGTTCTGCCAGACAGGCAGAGTGCTGTTGTCAGGGGACCACTAGATGGTGGAGGGGGTGGGGGAGTGGGAACATGGGGGCTCTGTCTCCAGTCCCCTCCAGGGTCCATCTGCCCAGCTACCCTTACCAAGCCCTGAGGGGACAGGTAGACCAGAGAAGCCCCAGCTATCCTCACCAGCCCCAGAGGGGCCAGGTAGACCAGAGAAGCCCCAGCTATCCTCACCAGCCCCCGAGGGTGCCAGTTAGTCCAGGACTGTCCTTCACATGGCCCAGTAATGGCCCAGAGAGAGCTGTCAGAGATGAGCTCGCCTGTGTTTAACTGTGGCTCCCAGAGACAGGATCTGCAGCTGAGCGCTGATGCATTTTGGGATGTTTTGAAAAGGGTTCGAGTGGGGGTGAAGCATCACACATCCTACTAGCAGCTCGGTACTCCAAATATCTCTCTCAAATGTGTCTCTCACTCTTCCAACTGTTGTAGAACATGGCTGTCTTCTAACACAGGCACTAACGGTGAAGCCTAAGTCAGGGAAGGATGTAGATTTACATTACATTTACATTTAGTCATTTAGCAGACGCTCTTATTCAGAGCGACTTACAGTAAGTACAGCGACATCTCCCTGTACATCATCTCCCCATGCATGAATGCATGGGGAGATACATGAATATGAGACTTTGTTGATCGAAATATTGACTCTAACCACCGAAATACGTTTGGAACTCTGCACTCTGTTCCGAGCGCTATTTGTACGTCGCTTTGAATAAAACCGTTCATTTAGCATCTGCTAAATGAATACAATTTCAATGTAACGACTACTCTAGTGAATATTCATGTGTGTGAAATGTGTATCTGACCCTGATGTGTTCTGCTGGTCTTGGTGTCTCTCCCTTCATCTCTCTCTTTTTCTCTCCCTTCATCTCTCTCTCTCTCTCGCAGCTCTTCACCAGTACGAGTCTCGCTAAACACTCCTCTGTTTCACATGCTCCCACTTGCTGATCTCTCCTTCCCTGCTCGTTGACTCCAGCGACAGCCCCATGACTAATTCATGCTGATGGATTTTCCCTGTACACAGCCAGCCCCTTTTCCCACAGTCAGCCCTTGCTGAGCGAGGGCTGCCCACCCCAGCTCAAGCCTGCCTGAGTCAGGACTGGCAGGGCTACCTGCGGGCATGCTGGCCCCAAGGATAAACACCAGACCCCACAGGTTGATGGCAGAACTCTAGAACTGATGATTTGGGGGCAGAACTCTACACTTGACTTGCCAAGGCAGAACTAGTTGAGGGAGGAGCTTCAGATTTGATAAGCTTCAGATTTGATAAGCTTCAGATTTGATAAGCTTCAGAATTGATAAGCTGGGCTCTGGATCTAACAGGCAACAACTCTAGACATGACTGGTCGATAGAAGAAGTCTAGTCCTGACTGCCTTAGGCAGAACTTAATATAATTGGCCAGAAGCAGAACTCCAGAGCTTTACTAGTCAAGGGCCTAGACCTGACGAGTCGAGTATCAGACTTGAGGGCAGGTGTCAACAACTCTAGACCTGACAGGTTGATAACCGAGCACCAGACCTAACCAGCTGAGAATAGAGTTTTCAGAGCAACTAAACAGGCTGGCTGTGAGCAGAACTCCAGACCTTGCTGGTCGATAGCATAACCATAGACCTGATTGGCCGAGGGCAGAACTGGCATGCATCAGGATAGTGTTGTGTAGACTACCAGGCTCGTTGGAGCGCAGGGCAGCAGAGAGGTTAACAGAGGCATGTGGACAGTAGCCGTGTTAGAGTGTACACTGACCGAGACAATAACAGTCTGACAGCATGGTGTCCAAGTGACTTACGCTGGGCACAAACAAGGCAGGAGGAGAAGAAACAGCCATAGCAACGAGCTGGACGGAATAACAAATACGTAAGCAGGCGAGGTAAGAGAGAGGGTAAACACCCAGAGTAACAAAGAGGAATACTACAAGCCAATACATACAAGCCAATACATCCAAGCCAATACAATTTTAAAACATTGTCATTTTTGGGGAACCTGCCTCTATTTGAAATGAACAGACATTCCCAAAAATGTCAATGTTTTTAAATTAACCAGGTTATGTAACTTGTCTTCTGTCTTAACTTGTGTTCTTCTTTCTGTAACTATGTGTTTTTATGTTTCAGCCTGTCTTGGCCAGGTCTCCCTTGAAATTAAGTTAAATAAAGGTTAAATAAACATTTTAAAATACAGCAACAAATTGATATCTCCGTCATCAGAAGAATAAGTGTTCCCTAATAATCATTTAAGGGTCCATCGAGCTCTGGACACATTCCCAAATCAATAAGAGCAATGGTAATGTTTGTGTGTGTGTTTTTCTCTCTCGCTCTTTCCCCCTCTCTCCAATCCACCCTACCCATCCCCACACCCCTCCTCCCCCCCCCCCCTCGCTAATGCATCCTGTCATCCGGGAGTTGAAAAGTACAACACAACACAAATCCACTGTGGCAGAGAGGATCTTTCATTAAATACAGGAGAGAGAGGGAGAGAGAGGGAGACAGGGAGATAGAGAGGGAGAGAGAGAGGGAGAGGGAGAGAGAGAGAGAGAGAGAGAGAGAGAGAGAGAGAGAGAGAGAGAGAGAGAGAGAGAGAGAGAGAGAGAGAGAGAGAGAGAGAGAGACAACGACCTCAGAGACCCACATAAAGATACCGGCGGGCGTCATAAGGAGAGAGGAAGAGTTGGAGAAATTAGAAGAGTTTCCACACAGCTGATTGTGTCGAACCGTGACTTGTTAAAGAGTCTTTATGAGTCAGAAGACAACAAACAGACACATTTCCACCCTGCTGGTATTCTGTCAGGGAGAGAGCAGGGTGTTGGGTACTCCATGGAACACAATGACCACAGGTGTCAACCTCTCATTAATCGCCCGGAAAAAAAAGAAGAAAGGAAAGAGCTCTTGACACCGTCCTGGACCATGGAAATGGAACAGGGAAAGCAACACACAGCCTTTTTAGGACTTTGCTCCATGAAAAATTCAGAACGAACTCAACGAACAATTGGGGCATGGCCACCGCTTCCTGAAAATAAATAAATAACCAGCAATGCATTTAAACCAGGGCCACTAGAACGAAAGCACATCCCGCTCTAACAACCAACCAGCCTCAGCCCACACGCTTGCATCTCAACACCCCCGCCAACCCCAACAACCCCACCGCCACCACCCAAACTGACAGGGAAGGGGAAGGGTCATGCACCCCCGTCCTCCTCTCCACCCTCACCTCTAACCCCACCCCACCCCTCCTCCTCTCCACCCTCACCTCCAACCTCACCCCCAACCTCCTCTCCACCCTCACCTCCAACCTCACCCTACCCCCACCCTCCTCTCTTCTCCACCCTCACCTCGAACCCCGCCCCCAACCTCCTCTCCACCCTCACCTCCACCAGGGCAGGAAGGTACCTTGCAGCTGCCTGAAGCGTCCGTCCAGGATGGTGTTGAAGCAGATGTTGGAGGTGCTGAAACTAAGCCAGCGTGCTTTCTTCATGCTCCTGGAAGAGGAGGTCGAGGAGGAAGGAGGGGGGAGGCGCGGAGGAGAGGGCTGGTGCCGTCCCTGGGTGCAGGAGGAGGTTGAGGAGGAGGGGAGAGGACAGATCCCAGCGGGCTGTCCCGGCGGAGAGATGACCAAGAGGGTCCCGTTCCTCTCTGGTTGGTGCTGTGGCTCCAGCCTGCCTCGACCCTCGGCGCGGCCCGTCTTCCTGGCATCGGTGCGCTGGGCCCGGTGGACCGGAGGGGTGCTCTTACTGCGGCTGATACCGGTGCCACTGCTCAGACTGGCCCGTGGAGAGGCCTCCTTCCCTGGGGCCGGAGGCCGTACGCCGGGCTCCCGGCCCCCCGGGCCGCTGGTCCTGGTGGGGGCGCTGTCCCGGCTGCTCTTCAGGCTGATGTTGACCTCTCGGAGCCGGGGCTGGCTGAGGGGAGCAGGAACGGCTCGCAGCAGACACGGGCTGCTCATCCTGCCTCTCTTCTGCTGAGGAGCCCCCCGGAGCTGGGAGCTGACACTCCACGTCCTCCTTCGTCCGGTTCTCTCCCTCGCTCGTTCTCGCTCGCTCCCGCGTTCTCGCTCGAGCTGCTGCTCCTCCTCTCCTCCTGTTTCCCTTTTCCCCCTCTCCGTCTGGCGCGATCTCCCGCTCCCTCCCTCTCTTTCCCGCTCCGTCCGTCTTTCTCTCCCTCCGTCGTGCCGATCCCCCGGTCTCTCTCTGCGTCGGAGCTGTGCTGCGTCTCCCCGTCTGCCTCAGCTCAGCTCAGGTCAGAGTGGTTTTCCAGCGTCCCAGCCATGCATACGGTATGTCCCTGGCTGCACACGTGTGCTCCTGACGGGTATGTCATCCTCCCCCCCTCCCTCCCTCCCTCCCTCGTCAAAACAACCCCACGCAGCCGTGACATCACCGGAGGGGAGGCAGAGCGGTGTGGGGTGGGGAATGGGGGGGAGGGGGGTGCAGAAACGACTCACACACAGGACTGGCTGACCTAGAAGAGTGTTCCGGAGATGAAAACGTGTGTGTCTTATCTAAATTTAAATCACATGAGCGGTGCATTTGTGTGGGAGCGTGTATGTGTTCTCATGAGCGCTGCTGTGCGTTGTGTAGCTGGCGTCTATGGGCTTTCAGACAATGCTCAGATGAATACCTGTTTTCTGTGATGACAAGCTGTAAATCAATAGCTACGCATTAGACCCATTTCTTCGTCTTGCTCTGACACACATACTGTCTTACTTACACATACACCCTTTCGATTTTTTTCTTTCTTCCTCCTCTCTCTCTCTCTCTCTCTCTCTCTCTCTCTCTACCAGTATATATTCTTTTCTTTCCCTCTTTTTTCTCTCCTCTTTCTCCTTGCTCTCTCTATACCTTTCTTCATGACTCTCTCACCCTCCATTCTCTCTCGCTCTTTCTCTTTCACCCCCTCTCTCCATCCATCTCTCTCTCCATCTCTCCTCTCTCTCGCCCATTATCTCTATATCCTACTCTCTATCCCTCTCTCACCCCCTCCACTTCTCTCCATCCCTCCCTCTCTCCATCACCCTGTCTCTCTCTCATCCCTCCTCTTCTTTTCCCTCTCTTTCTCTGACAGGAAATGGATTGCTTCGTGAAACACTGGAGCAACAGCAGCACAACACCACGCAGCCAGCTCTCACACAGAACAGCTCACTGCTCTTAAAGAGACAGGGACCTCCGAGACAGAGAGCAGCAGAGAGCTGCTGACTCATGTCTGCTCTGAGGGGAGCAGAGAGCAGGGTGTGGGGCCTAGCAGACAGGTAAAGTCTCCCATTGTCTCAGACCATAGACACACACAACATACACACTCACATGTATCCTCTCTTGTACACACTCTCCCTCTCTCTCTCTCTCTTTCTCTCTCTCTGTCTACCCTCTCTCTCTCTCCCACCTCAGTCCCAGATTACCCAGAGGCATCATTCTGGTCCACATCCTTACTGAGCCCTCGAATTTACATTTACATTTAGTCATTTAGCAGACGCTCTTATCCAGAGCGACTTACAGTAAATACAGGGACATTCCCCCGAGGCAAGCAGGGTGAAGTGCCTTGCCCAAGGACACAACGTCAGTTGGCATGACCGGGAATCGAACTGGCAACCTTCGGATTACTAGCCCGTTTCCCTCACCGCTCAGCCACCTGACTCCCAATGGCTGAGGCTCTCGAATGGCTGAGGCTTTCAAGATATGTGACCCCCCCAACCTTTAAACTCTGTTCCCATAATGCATATTTACCCCAGCACCACCCTCCCCCTGGCCCGGCCCAGCCCGGCCGTGTCACCCCCTCCCTCCCCCCAGGGACAGAAGCCCCACAGGTGGGTCACATATTACGAGCTCAGCCAGTCATCCCGGAGATACAAGCTATGGAGGGTAGACAGGGAGGGCAGCTGTCCAGCTCCATCACACTGGGGCATTCTGGGAATGTGCAAGTGATCCCAGCAGCTAGCAGGGGGCCGAGGGGGCGTAGGCATTTGGGTGTGTGTGTGGGGCTCATGCGCCGCGAGACATGTGAGACAGAACAGGGGAGGCCTACATGCTGTTGCTTTGACATAATCAACATATACACTGCTCTCTCCTAGCCAGCCCACCACTTGTAAACAGGAAGTACTACTCTAACTTATCAGAACCCCAGCCCATCACATGTAAACAGGAAGTACCAGTCTCACCTGTCATAACCCCAGCCCACCACTTGTAAACAGGAAGTAGTACTCTAACCTGTCATAACCCCAGCCCATCACATGTAAACAGGAAGTACCAGTCTCACCTGTCATAACCCCAGCCCACCACTTGTAAACAGGAAGTAGTACTCTAACCTGTCATAACCCCAGCCCATCACATGTAAACAGGAAGTACTACTCTAACCTATCAGAACCCCAGCCCATCACATGTAAACAGGAAATACCAGCCTCACCTGCCAGGGCTTTGATGCGCGAGCGCTCGAAGAGGCGGGCGGAGCTGTTGTCGTTGTCCAGTTCCTCATCAGAGAGCTCGAAGCGCGTGTTGATGCGGCTGTACTGCTGCGTGATCTCCACGTTGTCAAAGTCCATGGTGGTCGCCACGGCGTCGGCCATCTTGGCGGCGGGGGGCGGGGCACGGCTGTGTGCTTGGGTGCTCTGGGAGGGACGGGGCGCGAGGGAGAGGGGGCAGGGTCACACACCAGGAAAGGAGAGGGGTCTGGCACACAGAGGAAAACACACGAGTGCGAGTTATTACCACGGGTATTTATATGCTGCTTTATAAAGACCCAGCATGGTTGGGATTCTCTACATTGAGGGAGCAGGCTGATCTGAGCGTGCTACAGATTCATCGTCTCACTGATAAAGAGCTTCAGTCAGTAAGATGAACTAGATGAACTATTAGTAAAGCTATTTGAAATGCGCACGAGTCCATATTGGACAGCAAGAGGAAGTGTTTCTCAGACCGAAAGTCGGGAAAAAGGGTTAAAACTCCACCACCTGCACACACTTTCAAACCATAACGAAACATCATGCAGGGAGATGAGTACAGCTTCGGGGTAGATCATTTGACTGAAGAACAAGAGGTTCCTCAGTCAATACCCCCCCCCCCCCCCCTGTACGTCTCCTTGGATAGAAGCGTCTCATACTATTAATAACCACAATCAACAATTCACACAGGTCAGGGAAAGCCACTAGCTTACTCGCATTTTTGGAAACATATTGTTACATACATTCTACTTCAGTTTATAACCTTTTCCATCTATTTTGGCTCCACAAACCGACACCACCAGTCCTCCAATCCCTTGAGTCCATTTTGAGCACGACATGTCCCCCAACTGTCACTGTGTCGTGTCGTGAACGTGTGCGGAGAGTGTGTGTGTGCGGAGAGTGTGTGTGTGTTCTCAGGGTTGAATGGCGAGTGAAGGTTAGCCACTAAGATAGCTCTATCTGTGTTGAGCATGCCTGCCTTATCTTCCTGTTCGGGGGGAGGGGAACCCCTCTCATGACGAACAAACCCTTGCCTGCTCTCAAATGATGCAGCCCCCCACGCTGTTCGTGTATTTTGTCTGGTTATAATAGTATGTTTATACAGTGCTACTCAAGGGCTGGTTGTGAAGGGAATCTGTGAGCCATAATGTTCACACCCACGACTCAATGTGAGACCACCCTCTTGTGGTGCTCTGCTGAAGTGCAGAAATTTAATTCAGGGCTATTTGGCTAGTTATGTAGAGTAAAGGTAGATATTCATAGCGGGAGTGAGGTCTGTGTCCTGGGTGTGTCTGTGTGTGCATGTGTGTGCGTGCGTGCGTGTGTGTGCCGCGTGTGAGTCCGTTATTCAAAGAAGAGTAAATGTAAATCTAAATGTGAATGTAGAAGAGGCCCGTGGACAGCATGTACAGTGCAGCTTCCCCAGTACATTGGAATAGACCTCCCACCTCTTCCTGCTCCTCCTCCTCCTCCTACAACAACTCCTGTCTGTATCAGTCCCCTGCAGAGGTTTATTATCAGCCCAGGGACCCTCCACCCACCCTGGGGATCCCCTTATCACCTCACACACAACCTGCGGAGACCTCACACACACGGCTCCTACATGCCAGGGCTAGCTAAACACACTCCGCTCTAGTACGCATCTATGCATACTTTCCTGTGTGTACAGAACTAAACAGTTTGAAATTTAGCTGACACTTTTATCCAAAGTGTCGGATAGGAGGTTCATAGCTGCTGTACGGTGCAACTACATTTCCACTGGGCAGTCTCTGCATGGCTAGGAGGTGCTCAGCTTCACTGGGCAGTCTCTGCATGGCTAGGAGGTGCCCAGCTTCACTGGGCAGTCTCTGCATGGCTAGGAGGTGCCCAGCTTCACTGGGCAGTCTCTGCATGGCTAGGAGGTGCCCAGCTTCACTGGGCAGTCTCTGCATGGCTAGGAGGTGCCCAGCTTCACTGGGCAGTCTCTGCATGGCTAGGAGGTGCCCAGCTTCACTGGGCAGTCTCTGCATGGCTAGGAGGTGCCCAGCTTCACTGGGACTCTCTTGAGCAGCTGTCTCAACTGGCAGCAGAGACATGTCAGAGAAGCCTGAGGAGGTGCTTAGTCCATTAGAACAGGAAACCACTGATGCACTTATGGATGTCTCAAGGTCATGTGATACACGCGCCCACTTGGAGTTGATTCCAACCCATGACTCTCACAACCAGAACAATGTTACTTCATGAATAAATCCATTAAGAGAACCAGTGTCTGCTGTTCCTTCAAAGTGATCAAAGTGAGAGAGAGAGAGAGAGAGAGAGAGAGATATGTGTAAACCTATTCCCATTCCTTCTACTCCAAGCCGTCTATGAGCTCATGGATCTACACTGCCTCTGCTGCTCCACACACCTAGCCAAGAGATACCAGACATCCCGCCAGCAGCCACACCTCTGAACCCAGCAGGCTGCATGCTTTCACATCAATCACTGAGTCAAATCCATTACTGGGTAAGATATCCCAGGGTACTGTAGTATCTGATCTGGTATCCACTATTACAATGCCCGGCTTGATCTTGAGAGGGGTCACTATGGAGGAGAGAGCAGGTCGATAATAACGTCGTTCTGGAAAGTGTTTACAGTCACTCACATGTTCAGACTGTTGGAATAGTTACACTGGGGTGTGCAGGTTTTCCCTTTTAAGGGGAACTCTGAAAACTTGCACATAATTTGACGGCACGCAGCTGACTTCATTCACTGATATTGAAGGTGCTTTGTTTGGCAAAGGAAGATAGAGAATAAAAGAGAGGGAGAGAGGGAGTGACTGAGAAAGAAATAGAGTGAGATGAGGGAGCGGGAGAGAGAAAGAAAGAGACAGCAAGAGAGAGTTTGAGTGCCATGATACAGTTTCCCTATTAGGTTACCTCAAAATTGCCTTCCACTCTACAAGTCTACAAGCAGATGGAGCAACAGAGAGGCCTTGCCACTTTCCATGTCAATAAATGATCTTGTCAATATAATTAGGCTGTTTTAGGTAAAGCCAAGGACACGAGTAATGTAGATATTGCAAAAACACATTTGTAGAAATAGTGTATAAAAACGTAGGTATAAAGTGTACAATATGATGTTGTGAAAGAACTCCCGTAACCGGGAATGGATCAAATAAAAACAAACGTATTGTATGAGACGTGATGAAGAAGGTGAAAGCGCATTTCTAGAGGGCGGGGAACAGTCAACAGGACCGTTAAGACTCATAGGACGCATAACTGTCTGAACATTTGGCTACATTGAGGCCTACAGTGGATGGTCTCAAAGATCACTGCCAACCACCAAAAACACACCAAAAACTATTCATCACCCCAAATAATTCGATACTGGACGACAAAAGTAGCACAATAAATGTACCAACTAATACATCTGCTGGTGAGGTATTTGGCACAAGTCGTTGTTTTTGCACGGAAGCAACAGGTGGTGACAAAATTAGACATTGGATGCCTTAAACACTGGAATTTTTCTCACTCATAACCCTCACTGGCCGGGAAATGTTACTTTAAGGGCAACTATTAGACTTTCAACCTGATCTAACATTATTCATATCAAGTATTTTTTAAGTAACAACCTTTATAAACCCCATGTAGCTGCTCAACAGAACTTTCCTCAGGACACTCACCTTATCTGGAGTCAGTTACTGCGACTGAAATTACGGTGTTTGAAAGTTCCTCTGTCAATTATAATCCCATTGAAACGGACAGTAACGGGTCACGGTTGCGGACTCCACGCGGAGGGTATGGTCCTGGAGCGGGGCAAGGGAGAGGGGTAGAGATAGAAAGCCGCCGCACACACCACGGTCATTCCCGACAGCCAGAGTTTGACCCACCCTGCGCGTTAAAAATAAACTGGACGCATCTACATGTACATGATCTCCGCGCGCAAGGGGACGGACATTCCAGTCATGAGCGGGTGACTTTAAATGGCAGACACACTTCAGAGCGCCCCCACCCCGGACGCCCATCTGCCTGCCTCTAATCGTAACACACCGACACCCCCGCCCATCACAGAAATGTCACCTCTACTGACTGTACTGCTACCGAGTTTCCCATTGACAGGGTACGTTGACTTCAGCAATGAAATACACTAGGATAGCACTGGTATGTGTTAATTAAAATGCATTGCAGTCAATGCAGGTTATACGACCGTTTAGTGGAATGTTTTTGTTGTCAAGTTGCCAAGTTCTAAATTACTTCATGCAGTCGTCAAATGTACTGCGTGTGTATGTTGCACTAGTAAATGTAGTAAAGCATGATATCTTATGAAGGTGCATAGAACTCACACGAAGCTCCAGTATTCTGGTGGTGTATTGGAATCAAGTAATTCTGACAACACAACCTTGAAAAATATGTAGGCTATATTTAAGAAAATAACATATGCAGATAGATTGCATTTCGTTGAAAACACACACAGAGGTTATAACCGTAACAAGGCATAAATAATCATAGATTTCAACATGGTAGAAAAGGCACTTAGGCCTATATTTTTACAAAATATGCAGCCAAACACAATTATTACAAATGGTTGTAATTTAGCTCCTTCCTTGCTTTCCCAGGAGAAACATTATCCTTCAGTTTATTATTTGGTTCCCATGGGAACTGCTAGACAATCAACAACAATCTTGACTTAAATTGTCATTAATATACATTATGTATGGCTTAAGTGCTGGGTCTAACCCAGCATGGATGTATAACTGATAACTATACTGAAGATAAACTATATGCATAGTCTCCACATTGTACAAAATCATAAAGATTAAATGAAAACTAAATTACTCATTGCATTCTTTGCTTTGTGCAAGAAATCAAAATAAACAATTCTAATATTAACGGTTAATTGTTTTGAAAAACAATTACTATAACTTCAAGCATTGCATTGTCTTCCACTCCACATCCGAAAAGTCCTGATTAAAAAGCACAGTCAACAGGAAACAGAGGAAACAGAAATAAATAACAGACAACGAATAAATACACACTGATGAGAACGCAAATCCTCCTGACTCATCTTATGCAAATGAGGGTGTTACGATCAATACATGTACCCTACATGTAGCTTAACTACAACAACTTATTTACCCCTATTTTACCACAGAAATACCATAGAAAACACCTTTAGTCTCTCCGCTGGGTAGTGTGAGACCCTGATGCTCTGCTGTGTGACATCAACACAGGATACCAGGGTGACCAAACATCACCTTGGTAACCAGAGAACTATCGACACAAAGCTATCAGTACAGATATATTAGACTCCCTAACAGGATGGACAGTGAGTGTGGAAGTGGAGACTTACATATATTTCAACAAAATCAGTGTTTTGAATATAAAGGGGGGTTGGAATGGGATGCATGCAGGGGTCAGCCTTGTCAGAGGTTGCAGTAACACTAGACGGGGGTGAGGCGGGTCATATCTGGGACTGCCCCTGAGGTGTGAAAGGTCACCACCAGAAAGTAGAAATACATCTATGAGTTTGAATTAAGAGATACCATTCACTGCATTACTGAATTAGCACAGATTATATAGCAGATTGGTGTCTTCAACTGGCTTAGTGCTTGATTGGAACAAACATGGTCGTACATATAGTTTCTGAACTTTTGTACTGAATTTGTACCTTGATACCCATATAAGATTTATGGGTCTTTGATATAGACCACTCAAACTTTGGCAAAACTAGAATTGTTACAAGCATATGTACAGTTGTACTACTATACACTAGTTAACAAACACCTATGATACATAAATACACAATAATAATTAAAAAAAGGAATTTATGAAAAAATAGTAACTCCATATAAAAAACTGCATGATCACAAGATCAACATAACATCAGTGCTCTTCATAGAAATAAAAGAAGTCAAGTAAATAAAGTTGGGTGCAAATTGAAAGAGAGACCAGTCCCACACTGGGGTGTTTAGTCTAAGTGCTCAATGCTACGTGTGTGTGTGTTCGCTCCTGGAGTGTCAGAGCAAGCAGATGGCGTCCAGCTCAGCGATGGCCGATGCTTGTCTCCTGGCAACCGCGTTCAGAACTCTCTGGGGGAGGGAGGGGCTGCCAAGGTCCACCTACAGGAGAGAAAGGGAATGGAGGGAGAGGTTACATGTGGAGGAAGAGAGAGGCGGATGGTGTAGGAAGATAGAGAAGGAAGGTTTAGAGATGGGTGGAGGGAGAGAAAGATGGAGAGAGAAGTGGAGGTGAAAGAGATGTAGAGAGAGCAGAGAAAGAGGTAGAGAAAAGAAAAATAAGTTATTGGTAAACAAAAACAATATATCAGGCACAACACTCAACACCAGCTGTTACACAACCACCCTGTCTCACCTGCAGCAGGAAGATGACACGGACAACCTCTCTGCCGCCACGTGTGATTGGCTGGAGGAGCCAGGCGCTGGGCAACATCTCGGCGCGGACGATGTCCATGCTGGGGCGAGGGAGGGACTCCTCAAACACAGACTGCATGGCCAGCACACACAGGTCGCCCTGGGAGACAGGAGGACCAAGTTAGCAGGTCATGTGAATTACTGTTCCTGGAAACCTAGTGAAAACCTACAGGAGGGTATCTCTCCAGGAGCAGGGTTGGAGTGTAAACCTATCCCTCCACTAGTAGCTCTTGAGGACTTATTTGGGGGACCTGAGTAAAGGAGACACTGAGAGGTGTTCCTGTGGAGGTTTGTTAGGGAGTGTGACAGCGCTGACCTGTCTGGCCTCGGTGCTGACACAGCAGAAGTCTCTGGGCTGCTTCAGATGGCATGAGGACGGGTCTGTCACCAGGTACACTGGAGGGGGACAGACACACACAACATGATGAGAGAGAGAGGGGAGAGAGACACACACCATGATGTGAGAGAGAGAGGGGGGGACACACCATGATGAGAGAGAGAGGGGAGAGAGACACACACCATGATGAGAGAGAGGGGAGAGACACACACCATGATGAGAGAGAGGGGAGAGAGACACACACCATGATGAGAGAGAGAGGGGAGAGAGACACACACCATGATGAGAGAGAGAGGGGAGAGAGACACACACCATGATGTGAGAGAGAGGGGAGAGAGACACACACCATGATGTGAGAGAGAGGGGAGAGACACACACACCATGATGAGAGAGAGAGGGGAGAGACACACACACCATGATGAGAGAGGGGAGAGAGACATACAGACACTTATCAAGAGAAGTGCAGATTGTATTAACAAGGCAGGTGTACGTCCCAAGAAGTTGGAACTTGTAACGGTCCAATGGTAGATAGCTCCAGCATGGAAGTCTAGACAAGCCTGTATCAGTAGCTCCACTAGGCAGCTGACTCACCCAGCTGGGTGCTGCCATCTAGTGGTTGTGTCCAGGCTGAGCGGACGGACAGGTGCAGGAGGTTGGTCTTGGAAGGCTCTCTGACCAGGCCCCACAAGCTGGCCAGGGGCCTGTCTAGCTCCGCCGCCCCCAGGAAGCCATGCATGGACGGGCTGGATGAGGGCCTGTGGTAGGCCTGGACCCCTCGCTCACTACCTTGATACCTAGAGAGCAGAAAGAGAGAGTAAGAGGGAAAGAAAGAGACAGGACAGGAGCAATACAGGGAGATAAAGAAGGAGGGAGAGACAGACAAACACACACACACACACAGAAGACAGAAAGAGGGGGGAGGAGAGGGAGAGAGACATAGACAGAGGGAGGGGGGAGGAGAGGGAGAGAGACATAGACAGAGGGAGGGGGGAGGAGAAGGAGAGAGAAATAGAGAGGTGACCAATACAGAATAGGACACTAGATCATCATTGTGAATTGACAAATTGACATTCAAGTCACCTCCATCCAGCAGTGGCTTTGCCCATCACCAGGTTCCCTATGTCCCCGCCAGCAGCCAAGCGCACCTAGGGAAACAAAACGAGCTACTTAATACAGATCATAGAATAAATCCATTTACATTACATCCATCATTCATGGAGTGGAGATTGGAACAGCATGTATCTGGATCCTGTACAAACAATGAACAAGCCTCACCATAACAGGGAGATAAAAGGCTCCTGAGGGGAAGGTCATGCATCGTATATTTACCTCAGCCAACGCTCGGCCAAGCAGGCAAGACGTGATGTCCTGATAGGCTGTGGAGATGGAGGAGGAGGAGCCAAACGAGGCGGTGCGCTGGCGTAGGGAGGTAGGCGATGATGGCGATGACATCAGAGGATCAAAGGTCAGGACCCCAGGCTCAAGGCGAACATCTATGAGGAAAACAACGTTTTGAATCAAACATGTATAATTCCATCTTCCATCATTGTGTTGTACTGTACAAAGAGGCTGGAGGAAGGATGTCCCTCCCCAGCGCTCAGGCTCCTCACCCTGCACAGATAGCCAGGCACGTTGGCTCCTAATTCCCTGAGAACCGGCCAGAGGTGGACGAGCCCTGGAACTCAGCCCATCTTCATGGACTCCTTGGGCCTGACAAGATGAAACAGACACAATTTTAAACAAATCTTACATTTTAATCTTTTGGTTGAAAGCTAGAACCTCCATGGTGATTAGTATCTCAGATTCAATCTAACAATCTAGAACTTTCTAGAAGTGTCTATAACATTAATTTGATTCTATACAGTGAAGGCAGTGTCTGGACCTGTACAGTGAGCGTGGGTCTGCAGCCATCTTTCAGGTGGGTGGTGTTGCCACTGTTGTAGCCTGAGGTGGGTCCTGAGGACAAGCTAAGACTCGACCCAGTACACAGAGTACTGCTGCTGATCCGGGTCCGATGACGCAAGTCATCCTACAGGGCAGATACCAGAAGAGGGGGGGGGACATGTTGGACAAAGTTTGGAAGGAAGACTGACAGACTGACATCCTTAGGAAGGGAGACATTTGTCCGTTTCATCCATTGAGATTTGGAAGCTTCTGGAACTAACCGTGACCACCTGAGAGAGAGCTTGTTGCTGCAAACGTCTCTTCTCCTGCTCCGTTCTTTCCCTGAGGCGTTCTCGTGCCCGGGCGATCTCCGTCCTGGCCTCCTCTCGGGCGCGGCCGTAGTCACGCAACAGCTGCTCGATCTCAGACGGGTAATGACCCTCTCCTCGCGGTGGATCCGGAATCCTGGGAGAAGACAAAAAAAGTGGCCGACAAATTTGAGAAACAAAATAACTCACACTTTGACTCGAGGTCCTTTATCATCGTAGCGAGGGATTTAAACAACAAGTATTGTCATTTGGATTCTGCCTAGTCCAGACAGTCACATATCCATCACTTAAACGACACAAGATACCTGGTGCTGTCAACCACCTCCTGGCGGAGTTGCTGCAAGTAGTCCTTGCGGCGGCTGGGCAGGGCGGAGACCCTAGAGGAGGTGAGGTCTTCCTGAGGAGGGGAGCGGGGGTGTTTACTGGGGCTGAGGCTGCGGGCCCGACGGTAGGTCTGGAGCCGGGCCTCCCTCTCCAGCCTCAAACCCTCAATACTCCTCCTGTGTCTGGGAAGAGAGCAAAGAGATTGAATCATCTCAAATGGTATACCCATGACCATCACGCATGTCTTGATCAAATTGGAAGAATTCGGGTTTTACCCGTCATAGAGCTGCTGGTTTGAGGGGACAGACGAGGGTTCCTCTCTGGATCCAGACGACAGCATCTTCAGGAGAGTGTCTGTCTCGCCCAGACCGTAGTGCAGCTTTGCCTCCGTCAGCTCCACAGTTAGCTGGTGTGGATTCATGTGGAGATGCACAGTAGACATAACCTGCTCCCTCTCCTTCCGCAATCTCTCGATCTCCCTACTCTTCCTATCCCTCGAGCCCAGGTTCTCTGGACCCAGGCTTGAACCATGCTTGCTCTCCATCTCATCCCACTTCGCCTGGCTCCTCCTCCTCACCTCAGGATTGTCGGGGGGACAAGCAGCTGGTTTGTTTGTGCCACTGGTCCGTCTCTCTGTAAGCTGGTGACTGATCCCGGACCAGCTGGTGAACTTGTTGTGCATCGGCAGGTCCTCAGGCACCAGACCGTGCTCAGGCTGTGGGGACGGATTAGCGATGGGGTTTATGTTCACCAGGACATCTGTGTTGCACTCGCTAGGAGCTAGCGACTTTAGGTCATCCTCCTGAAGCTGGATAGTCCTCTTACTGATCGGGGTGGGGTCATAACCACCGTCGTGGTACTCCCCTGGATCTTCTAATTCCCTGTGGTGAAACGCGGTCGTCCTCCGCTTGTAGCTCTGGAGGTGTTCCAGGGTAGAAACCGATGTTCCTTCTTGTCGGCACGCACCAGACTGTCTTGTGAGAGGGGTGTGGTTCGGCATGGTTATTCCATTACTGGAAAGGGAAGATATTGACCATCTCAGACTTTGGCAAGAAGTCTTCTGCTTGGTAGGGTTGGAAAAGGTGGTGTCTCTTAGTTCTGTCATTGGACATCTACTTTCATTGTCTGCAGATGAACTGACTGAGCGTTCATCCATTTCTTTGGTGCTTGAATGTCTCAGTTCACTTACATTCTCAAGTGATACAGACTCTGATTTATTGATGGAACCGTCACTCGAATCTAGCTCACACATTTCACCGCGATCTGTTAAAGACAGGGATGTTCGATGTTCCCTGACGAGGAGATCAAGGCAGGGTGTAGACCAGCAAGCCTTTTTATTGTTCATTTGGTCTTTATTTCCATTATGCATTTTGGGTGTTTGGTGTTTCTTGTGAAGTTGTACAGCCTGTTCTCTTCCCTGGCCTGGCCTGACTCCCACAGTGAGGATGGGGGAGGAAGCCCGGTCAGTGTATATCACGGTTTGTTGTTGTTGTTGTTTTACAGAGCTAACTTCAGGGTTGGCACACATTTTCAAATTCTCTTGGCTGACATCCTGGAAGGAGCTACTCAGGATTTCAGAGATTCTAATGCTTCTGGGGGAGAGCTCTGGTTTAAGGCCGCTTGAGGGGTCTGAGTGAACAGCAGATCTTGGTTGATTGGGACAATGGACAACAGTCTCCATGGACAGAACTTTGTGTGGGGCGCCAACTTGTTGACAGATGGATCCTATGACTATAGGAGAGCCATTCGTTCTCAGGTCAGGCATGCTTTGGATCTTATCATCCGTCTTGGTCTGAACTCTGTCTCGACACACAGAGTTATCTTCTTGAGAGACATTGAGAACTTCTGAGCCAATCACTTTGACTATCACATTGACCTCATGGGGTTTTGATCTCTCAACGGATGGATATTGGTAAACAGACATTTTCTTCAGAGCAGGCATTGGAGTCTTTTCGGTCTGAATACCAATGTCTACTGCTGTTTGGGTTGAACAGTCTCTTTTGGTCTGATCTTTGGAGTAACAATGTGACACTTGAAAATGTCGCAGACTGTTTCTCGGACTACGTTTCAAGACATCCCCGTTCCTCATGCATTGGACGTTCCCCAGAAGGTCAGAGGTACTGTGGATCAGCTGGGAGAGATGTTCAGACATGTTTTGGAGGCTAGCCCAGGTGTTGGACTCTCTGCTAGCATCTCTAACCCTGGTGGACTGTGGTACCTGAGTGCTGCTCCTTCTATGGCGGATTCTCTTTCCGACATCCCCAGTCGTCTGGGTGCCATGGTCACACATCATGCCACAGGCTTGAGGTCTACCGGTCTGGGACTCCTGCTCAGAGGAGTACACCAGCATGATCTCATCCACCTGGCCCAAGCTGGTCCCCAACCCAACAGAAACACTGTTACGTGAGGAATTGCTCCTGACGGCTTCTGTCATGTTAGGGGGTTGTTGATTGACACAGGATCCATCGCTTCCTGGGCTGAGCTGAGACTTGTGGGAGGTTGGTTCTTGGAAGTCTTCAATGCTGCTCAGGGTGCTGGAGAGACCCTTGTTGTTTGCGTAAGTGCTGAGGTGGGAGTTGAAAGGAGAGTTCTGCACATTCAAACCGTTGTCCACACTGCAGCATCTGGTTATGTGCTTCTCAACACCGTTCAGCAAGGGAGATTTGCAAGTTAGGTCTGCTGCACTTCCAAAGGCTGGGGTTTTGTGACACCTTTGATCTGCATCCTCACTCTGCCATTGGTGAACAAAAGGGTTTATGTCACTTGAGGCAAAGTGCATTGGCGAATCCCTAGGCTTTGGAGTGCAAGGCAACATTTCACTCTCTGCCATACTAATGAACACGGCTTTCCCTCGACCGGTTCTTTTCTCCACCTCAACCACGTGAAGGGATCGTGCCGTCACACCATGCTCTTTCTGGGACACACAGACTCCAGAATCCCTCCCACGTCTACCACTGGCTCGACAAGTTTCCTTAATGGTCGTAACTTTGGGCTTTGATGAAGCGACGGCTACTCCGCTAACTAGAGCGACGTCTGGCTGTCCACTTCTATGAGAGCCAATCTTTAGCCTTGATGTTGGCGAGCACCTGTTTCGGTTAACTCTGATGATGTTCTCCTCTTCATCTGAAGAAGACTTGAGAGTCGAGTCTGATGAGGAACTAGGAAGGATTTGAGCCTGAACCCTTCGGAACCTCTTTGACTTTCCCTTTTTGCTGGCGCCAATAGAATGTCTCTGTTTACAATTAGTCTTGGCATCTCCCTCTTTGGATCTGTAATCTCCACAACTATCAGCCAATATCTTTATGCTACCATCCCTACTTCCTTGTGGTATGTTGGGAGATGAAGCTATACCAGGCAAAGACTTCTCCATTGGTGTTATCAAAGGAGACTTTGTCGGGAGTTGATTCGTCACTGACTCTTCCTCATCTTTGGCCAGTTGTCTGAGAGTGAGGGCAAGGTTATTCTTGGAGCACCCAACAGTCAGCCGTTTCCCAAGCCGGTATTGATCATCCTTCATATTGGCTTGATTATCCCTAGCACCAACATTCACAAAAACATGAGGGGCATTATCTAATTGAGTTTGTGGATAGATGGGCTGAGCAAGCAATGGCTGATTAAGGTTTATGTCTCTTTGGTGACCAGGGTGATTTCTTTGTGGATTTAGAGTTTCAGGACTGGCAGATAGACCTTGGACATCTACAGACTCATTCGGATGACTCTGATTCCCATTTTGTTTGTCTGGTGAATATTGACTACTACTTGACTTATCGGATGACAATTCCACAGCTATCAGTAAAGTAGTAGAATTTTTGGGAAGTTTTGTTGATTTTGGTTGGGCCAAAACCTCCTGAGGCGTAGAGCATTCCTTGGCTGAGGTGGAAACATCCCCGGAAAAACTCCCCCCCTGTATTGTAAAGGGTTTGTGATGGTGGCTCGGCTGCTTAACGTCACTGTCAGGATTCATAGTCTGAACCAATTCTATCTTTTGGCAATCAACAGTAAAATATTGAGTAGGAGGAGGATCCTTCGCTGGATGAAACAATGTTGTTCTAAAACAATCATTTGTATTCTGAATCTGGTGTACAATTTCAACCCTCTCACTCATGCCTGGTTTATTATTCTCTCCTTGGTAAATCCTTCCAGCATTCAGATCTAAATCTCCAGTACTGAACTTCGGTGAAGATGAACTGACCACATGTACATGTTGGTTTCCCCTCTGGTCAAGTTGAACATCTACAGAGCTTTGACGGTCGGTGCATGTCTGAGTAGCATTTCCTCCTTCGTTCCCCTGGAACATCTCTGCTGATCCATCGCTTATGTCCAGACTAACAAGAGGAAAAAGGTGGATTTTTTCTGTACAAAGTGAATAGTTTTTGATGAGTGTAGAGGGCTCTCCAATCTCTCTGTAGTGTGTTACCGTCTGGTCTGTTCTGGTGTCTTTTCTAAGCCACTCTGAATAGTCTTGATGTTTTTCTAACAAAGCAGAAGCAAGATTAGCAGCTATAGCTGGGGAATGATCCACCATGGCCGGCTGTCTGGTTAATGGATCGCATGTGAGGCTTTCACTCTCTATCTCCACGTCCCTTTTATAAACACCTCCATCTGTCAGTGACATCTTCATGTGCTCCATCACAACTTCTGAGATCCTCAGGTCTAGCTCGCTACTGTCCCTGTCTCTAGGTGGTTGCGGGGATATATTCTCTCTCTCCCTCCTTTTTCTATCCGTCTGTGGTTTGTCCCCCCGGCTTTCAACGTCTTCCCTTTCATTTCTCTCTCCCTCTCTCTTCAAAGTTACTCCCCCATCTTCTAAAAGAATGGCTTCATGGCCGCCCACGCCACCAGATTTACAGTCACATACAGCATCTTTCCACTTCCCACTGGGCCTTTCATTTTCACTGGATGTGGTCCCCGGCACTGCCATTGACACTTCAGCTGGTGTGTCCTGCCTGAAGCCATCCTCTGTATGGTTTGATTGGGAAAACCTGGGGTTATCACTTGCCAAGACAGACAACTTCCCTTTTAAGTCACCGCCATTGTTATTGTTGTCAGGACCAACTGCCAAGATGGTTCTGACTGGACTAGAGGACAACGTTACCAGGTCCCCTTCATTGCTCCTCTTTGGTATTTTCAAGCTGCCGACAAAAGAATCCTGATTGACTTGGTTTCTCTTCCTGGAATTTTTACTGGTTGGTTTAAGAGCTTCCTGCTCTGTTTGTGCACACTGGCTGTCAGGCTCTTTGGTTTCAAGCTTTTGCAGAATTTTGTCACTGTTAAGTAACATGTCTTTGGTATTTGTGACCTCGCACGACTCTGTGTCTTTCACTTTCATGCTAACTTTCTTTTCATAGCATAGCTCAGTGTCTTCACAGGAAACATTCGAGACACTTTCAATGTCAAACACCTCGCTCAGCAGTTCACTTTCATTTTCAGAGTAAGGCAATAAAATAGCTTTTGATTGATGACTTGAGGAAAACACATTGATGTCTATGGCTATTTCTGGAACTCTTTCAGGAGACACATCAGCAAGAACTGACACCTGTGGTGTTCCGGGCTCACTTGACATTGTAGGCTGTGATGCTGAAAGGATATTCTCATTCTTACAGTCAGTACTAGAGCCAGGCTCTTGTAAGAGAGTCTCCGTCTCAATAATTTGGCGGCCACCTACATTGTCTATGTTCTCCATAGTTTGGGAGAGTCCTTCAAATTGTTTCACACACATTGGTTCCGGACTAACTGCCATTGTTAGACGCTCTGGGGTTGAGAGGAACTGAAAATCAGGGAAATCCAGAGTATCTAGGCTCCCCTCTGAAACCTCAAGTCTGTGTTCCTCCACAGTCACATGATCCCCCTCGGTAGACACAGAGCTATAGCTTCCAGATCTGCTCTGGCTATCTGAGAGTTCCACACTGGTGGGACTAAGGCTGCAGCTGCTGCTGTTCACAGCAGTAAATACCATTCTCTTCCTCTGGGCCAGAGAGGCCCTGTGCATTCTGGGACTGTCTGCTGCATCGGTGGAGGACCAAGCGTCCGTGAGCGCTAGCAAGGTCTCTGGTTCCCTTAAACTGCAGCTACTGAGAGAACGAGGGCTGTAACTCGCCAGGGAGGGGCTCTTCCCACACTCCTCACTTCTCTTATAAGCTGTGTCTTTGAGCTCTGTCGCTGGTGGTCTCTGGGTAACTGCCCCCCCTGTGGCTCCAATTTCACCATTCACTCTAGCTTTAGGGTGGCCATGTTGACTCCAGTAGGCCTCAGCAGGCATTTCAGGACGTTTGCGAGTCGTATCCGTCTCTGACCTTGACAGAACCTCGGAGGTCATATGCTGTCCCACACGTGGATGTAAGGCAACCACTGCGTGTTTGGGGATGACTGTCTGCCTCAGCCCCAGTCTAGCTGCGTGGTGCTCCCCTCTATCCTCCACAGCCAGGGAGTCCTTAGACATCTGGCTATCTTCACTCTCCGCCTCGCTGTGGAACATCTCCTCCTGCCTCAGCTGCTCTGCCAGCGCCGTGGCGTAGGCCGAGGACAGGGAGTCCAGCGAGAACATGCTGTCGCAGTCCGAGGAGCCTTCATCCTCCTCCTCTTCTCCCTCCACCTCGTTTTCGACTTCCACCCATCCTTCCAGTCCCTGTTGCCTCTTCACCCAGCGGCAGGTCTGGCTCATCAGGGTCTCGGCACTGTGCCAGCGTCTCTGTCCTGGAGCCTGGGAGAGAGCCCTCTGGTCCAGTTCCTCGCACGACACCGTCACCTTCATGCTGCTCCTTCTCATCTTCGAGTCCCCCGTGGGCCTGTCTCTGGTCTGTCTCCAGCGAAAACGGCTTGAGATCTTGCCACCCGCCCTGGACGTCCTGCCTCCGCACTGCACTCCTGACGGAGGCTTCCGGAACACCCTGGCCAGGGCGTTCTTTATCCCTGGACCCACGGAGCGAGAGAACACCTTCTTGAGGGTATCTAGGCCCCTGCTACCACGAGGGAGACCCCTTACAGCCTTACACAGAGCCTTCTGGGGGCCGGACCTGTCTGCCGCTGGTCCACTTTTCAGATTTCTAATTGGCTGTGCAGCAGGTCCAGGAAGTGACTGCTGGCTTGCTGCTGGATTCGGATTGGCCCTGAACAGGAGTCCCCGTTGGGGCAGCAGGGGTTTCCTCTCCGGGCGGGGTCTGCAGGGCTGAGCCAAGGGAGGCTCTGCTGGGATCGTCTGGCCCAGGTTCTCCGAGGAGCGTCCTCTGCTTCTGCTGCCCTGGCTGTGTGAGGACGACACGGTGCAGGAGCGACTCCTGGCCCTCTCACGGGGGAGGCACTCGTCAGACACCCATTTCCTGCCGCTTACAGACACTGGGGTCAGCTCAACCGATGTATTTCTCCTCAGGAAGTGGCTGTTGAGGAAAAAAACAAGACAAGGCAAACTATTTACATGGCTACAAACTCGCAACACTTGACGTGAAAGTGGTACACTAGTCCATTCAGTTTGAACACGAGCATATTAACAGCTCCGTCGTGAGGTTTCCACGCGGCGCTGACCTGAAGACGGGCATGTGTCGAGGGTAGAGGCGGGACAGGAGGTCAGCCGAGAAGGAGTGCCTGCGCAGGACCGGGAGCCGTCCTCTGGACCGGGGGGGCGAGCCCAGCTCAGGGGACCCAGGGCTGTCCACACCGGGAGGAAGAACCTTCTCCAGGCGCTGCAGTTCCCTCTTGGCCTCCAGAAGATTACGCTTCCGGGCGATCCTCTCCAGCTGGTAGTGCAGCCTCTTCCGCCGGACGCGGCTCTCTGCTCGGCGGAGAGCGTGGTGCTTCAACAACTCCTCCTGCACCACCTTCTTCCGGGCGCCCACCGCCTTGGATGAAGGGGGCACTGGTCCTGAACTGGGCTCCCCAGGACCCCCAGTATCCTCCAGGGTCCCCTGGTATGGGGTAGAGATGGCGAAGTCTGTCTGGACGCCAAACTCCTGGGTCGCCCTCTCCTCTATTGCTGCCAGGCGCTGCGTCTCCAGTTGGATCCACTGTTGGACTGTAGGAACAAAACACATTAACTATGATATAAACTGATGCTAGTTGTAGCATTAGAACAAACAGCAAACATCAGCATCGATATTACAGAATATTACAATCTATGTCCAATCTAAACGTGACTTTACAGTACAGAGGTGTGAAGGATGGTGACGAGGCGAGCGCTCACTCTCGGCGTGCTGCTGTCTCAGGTGAGCCTGCTCTCTCTCCAGGTCTCTCTCAGCCCGTCTCTGCTCATTCTGGATCTCCTGGCGCAGGCTCTCCACGTACCTCTGCTGCTCCTCCAGTCTCTGCCTGGGGAGAGGCCCCTCACTGGGGGCTAGCCCGGCACCAGGCTGACCCAGGAGCTCACCTCCAACACTGTCGACAAACAACACACAAAACAAGTATCACATGTTAAATACCTGTATGCAATATAATTAAATACACTTAAGTATCGTTTACACTGTATAAAATACAATTTAACAAATGTAAATAGACAATTACAGACACTTTGGTACATTGAGTGCTGCTACTTTTTACTACTAGGATACAGAAATATCGGATGATTTAAACAGATCTCCTTAACTAAACATTTTGACCAATCTACGGATCTTACCAAAGAGCTGTTTGAGGTTAGATGCCTGTAGCCTTAAGGATTTGCATGATAAAGACCTGGGAGGCTAGTGTGGCCGCCTGGCAGGATTTACAGGACTGTTCCTGTTGTTGAGTTTAACACAGCGTTCTGTGCTGTAACTAAGCAACGACCGAGTCTGTCCTGTAAACAACAAACCGTGTCGTTCCAGGAGAGACTGGAGTGAGCTCGTTACGCTCACTCTCTTTCTTTCACCCTCTCATTTTCCCTCAGAATCTTCTCTCGCCCTCATTCCTCGCTCTCCCTTCTTTGAGAACGATATGCCTGAAGCCTTAGTTCCACAGTATCTAGTGCAAGTAGTCAGGTGGCTGAGCGGTGAGGGAGTCGGGCTAGTAATCTGAAGGTTGCCAGTTCGATTCCCGGCTGTGCCAAATGACGTTGTGTCCTTGGGCAAGGCACTTCACCCTGCTTGCCTCGGGGAGAATGTCCCTGTACTTACTGTAAGTCGCTCTGGATAAGAGCGTCTGCTAAATGACTAAAAATGTAAATGTAAGTACAGCATATCAGATATGTACGGCCTAAATGCCACAAGTTATTTGAAAGCCATACATTATGAGCCGTACACAGGCACACTGCATTGTCTTCTCCTAGATTTTACCTGGAATCCGAGGTGAGGGTTTGAAGGTCACCATAGCTGCAGGTCAGCGCTCCCTCACTGGCCTGCGGAGGGGACGATCAAACACCATCATCCTCAAACGCAGATTCATCCTCATGATAATCATCCTCATCATCCACATCCTCAAATCTCATTTGTATGGCTGATTGTTGCGATTTTGCAATGGCCTGGCTTCTCAGGAGTCTGCGGACCGCACAACAAACCCAATCATGGGGATCCTCGTTCTCACCACCAGTGCTGGCTCAGAAGAATACCTACACGTCTCCGTTCTCTGAGGACGGCTGCTTCTTCTGGGTGGTTGAAGCGGAACTTGTGGACTCCTCCCAGAGTGATCACTGACCCTACAGACACACAGAGACCATCAGATACAGCACTGTTGCTATAGACACACAGAGACCATCAGATACAGCACTGTTGCTATAGACACACAGAGACCATCAGATACAGCACTGTTACTATAGACACCCAGAGACCTTCAGATACAGCACTGTTACTATAGACACACAAGAGACCATCAGATACAGCACTGTTACTATAGACACATAGACCATCATATACAGCACTGTTACTATAGACACACAGAGACCATCAGATACAGCACTGTTACTATAGACACACAGAGACCATCAGATACAGCACTGTTACTGTAGACACCCAGAGACCTTCAGATACAACACTGTTACTATAGACACACAGAGACCATCAGATACAGCACTGTTACTATAGACACACAGAGACCATCAGATACAGCACTGTTACTATAGACACACAGAGACCATCAGATACAGCACTGTTACTGTAGACACCCAGAGACCTTCAGATACAACACTGTTACTATAGACACACAGAGACCATCAGATACAGCACTGTTACTATAGACACACAGAGACCATCAGATACAGCACTGTTACTATAAACACACAGAGACCATCAGATACAGCACTGTTACTGTAGACACCCAGAGACCTTCAGATACAACACTGTTACTATAGACACCCAGAGACCTTCAGATACAACACTGTTACTATAGACACACAGAGACCTTCAGATACAGCACTGTTACTATAGACACACAGAGACCATCAGATACAGCACTGCTACTATACACACATAGAGACCATCAGATACAGCACTGTTACTATAGACACACAGAGACCATCAGATAGAGCACTGTTACTATAGGCAGAGAGAAAGGGTGATAGAAAGAGAGAGTGAGAGAGGTAGAGTGAGAGAGAAAGAGAGGGAGTGTGGTCTGTTTGACCTCTGACCTTGTGCCAGTCTGCAGGGCTTGGTGACCTCCCTGTTGTTGACCATGCAGGCGCTCCCTGGCAGTGGCCTGAGGGTCACGACCCCGCCCCGGTTCTCTATCTCACAGGTGGCGCCGCCCTGCAGCACTGGAGGGGAAACATTCAGCCGTTACTCAGGATTACTTTTCTCTTTAAACATGCAAGTTAATTGAGCAATTCTGATCCTATGCTATATTTTTACTACTTTGCGTACAAATATATATTTCACATTAGGCTGGACTGAAAAGGCCAGGAGAGCCCTATCTGTCATTTTGGATGAAAGCTAAGTTAATAAGCTGTAGTGTAAATGAGAGTGCAGGTCACATGCCTATTTGAGGCTCCTCCAGTGGGGTCTGAGGGCTGATGAGAGTCACCCCCTCCTACAACCAAGAGGTTCACATGTCAGCATTGAGAGGAGACACAAAACACACACACACGCATACATTAGGTGAGGGTTTACTAAAACACATACATAGATAAACTGTTATCACACAGGACATCATCACAGAGCTCTCCAGCTAGTCTGTTAGGGAAGAAATAGGGAAAACATTTGTTTACCACATCCTCTCTGGACAGAAGTTTGGCTCATCTAACTGAAGGCGAGTTGAACAGGAGAACACAAACTCCCAGGGGGCCGTTGCTCTTAACATACAGGAAGTGGTGTAATGCTCAGGCCTGCCGGCATTCTTGACATTGTCAGAAAACAGGAGAGCCGGCCGTCCACAGAGCCCCTACTACTCTACCCATTAGAGGAGAGAGGACGACACATGACAGTGAAGAGAGGAGAGAGGACGACACAGGACAGCGAAGGGAGGAGAGGACGACACAGGACAGCGAAGGGAGGAGAGAGGACGACACAGGCCAGTGAAGGGAGGAGAGAGGACGACACAGGACAGAGAAGGGAGGAGAGAGGACGACACAGGACAGTGAAGGGAGGAGAGAGGACGACACAGGACAGAGAAGGGAGGAGAGAGGACGACACAGGACAGAGAAGGGAGGAGAGAGGACGACACAGGACAGCGAAGGGAGGAGAGAGGACGACACAGGACAGAGAAGGGAGGAGAGAGGACGACACAGGACAAAGAAGGGAGGAGAGAGGACGACACAGGACAGCGAAGGGAGGAGAGAGGACGACACAGGACAGCAAAGGGAGGAGAGAGGACGACACAGGACAGAGAAGGGAGGAGAGAGGACGACACAGGACAGAGAAGGGAGGAGAGAGGACGACACAGGACAGAGAAGGGAGGAGAGAGGACGACACAGGACAGTGAAGGGAGGAGAGGACGACACAGGACAGAGAAGGGAGGAGAGAGGACGACACAGGACAGAGAAGGGAGGAGAGAGGACGACACAGGACAGTGAAGGGAGGAGAGAGGACGACACAGGACAGAGAAGGGAGGAGTGACACAAGGACAGCGGAGGCAGGAGTGACACGAGGACAGTGAAGGCAGGAGTGACACGAGGACAGCGGAGGCAGGAGTGACACGAGGACACAAGGACAGTGAAGGGAGGAGTGACACGAGGAAAAAGAAAGAAAGAACGCACCTCGTCTCAAGAGTTCTGTTTTGTTTTATTTCGGAGCAGGACGCAGAGACAGAGAAAGAAGAGCAAGGAGGAAGTGTCTAGCGGAGGGAACAAAGAAGGTCTCAGTCAGGCAGCTGACAGAAAGAGTCCACTTCACCGAAGCAGGACAGAAGTTTGGGGTATAGTAGTATATATAGTAGCATCATCAGGGTATAAATAGAATGCGAGTTGGCTGCGTGTCTCACTAACGTTGATACCGATGTGCAGTGTGTCTCTGTGTCTGCTTGTGTTGGTATGCATGCTTGTGTTGTGTGTGCGCGTGCATGCGTGTGTGTGTGTGTACTGCATGTTTGAGTGTACTGCATGTTTGAGCGTGTGTGTCTACTGTGCGTTTGAGTGTGTGTGTACTGTGCGTTTGAGTGACTGCATGTTTGAGCGTGTGTGTCTACTGTGCGTTTGAGTGTGTGTGTACTGTGCGTTTGAGTGTGTGTGTGTGTTCATGCTTGCTTGCTTGCATGCATGGGCACACTGTGTGTGTACTGCATGTCTGACTGTGTGTGTACTTTATGTCTGCCTCCGTGTACGCGCGCGTGTACCCTGAGATGGTAGAAAGTGACCCCAGTGCTGAGGACGTCTCTGTCTAGTGTGACAAGGTGGGGCAGCAGGGAGTGGATGAGGAAACCAGCCCGGTCTCTGTTAATGTCAACACTGTACTGCTCCAGCAGCTCCTGCTTATCCCGCCAGCTCTCTGACCAGTCCTTAGTCAGCTGCTCCACCTGGACACACACACACACACACGGAGAGGAGTGTCAGGGGTGTGTCTGGGATGTGAGCAGCCAGATGTTTCAGGAAGCTTGTCAGGCATGTTCAGTCACCTTCAGCTCGTTCTGCAGCACAATATCAGAGAGGTTTCCATCCCTCTCGTCGCTCAGAGATGGACTGGGGTTACGCTGCGGGGGGGGGAGGGGGGGGGGGGGGGGAAGGACATGTGTGATTGGTCAACTCTGATCACCAAAAGTATGAGGGGACAACCAGCAGCAGAGTGTAGAGTGTGTGGTTCAGAGTGAGTGGTTCAGTAGTGTGTGGTTCAGTAGTGTGTGGTTCAGAGTGTGGTTCAGTGATGTGTGGTTCAGTGTGTGGTTCAGAGTGTGTGGTTTAGAGTGTGTGGTTCAGTAGTGTGTGGTTCAGTAGCGTGTGGTTCCTGGAGGAACAGCCTACCATCTCGAAGCTGAGCAGCATGCTCTTCAGACGGTCGATTTCCTGGCGCAGCTCCCTGATCAGCCTCACACTGGCATCCTGCAGCAAGCACAGAACAATGGAGCACAACAAACACCACTGAACCACATCACACGCACACAACACACCAGAGAAGTACACTTCACACTCACAACACACACCAGAGAGGAAGACACACACACACGTCACACTCACAACACACACGGTCGTGTAAGTTCCTACAATTTCTCTTTGGGATCAATAAAAGTACCTACCTACCTACCCACCCACCCACCCACACACACACACACACACACACACACACACACACACACACACACACACACACACACACACACACACACACGCACACGCACACGCACACACACGCACACGCACACACACACACACACACACACACATACACACACACACAGCCAGGTCTCCAGAGCATGTACCTCATTGACGCGGGGCTTGTTGACAATGTTCCTGGCATGGGCTGCGTAGCGTAGCGTGCTAAGAGTCTCATTGTAGCTGGAGCAGGAGGGGGAGACAGCTGCAGCACACAGGAAGTAGTCATGACACACAGGAAGTAGACACGACACACAGGAAGTAGACATGACACAGGAAGCAGTCATGACATAGAGGAAGTAATCATTACACACACCGAAGTTTTGCTACACACAGGAAGTAGTAGTTACATCGAACAAGTAATCATTACCACAGGGAGAAGTCATTACACACATATGACTGACATCGTGGGGTACAACCAACACTGGGGTCAAACTGTTAGGAGGTCCAGTTCCTTACTGGCGATCATGATGGTCTTGGAGTTTCCTCCCAGGCTGTCCTTCAGGAGCCAGGTGAGGACCGAGTCTCTGTAGGGGATGAAGCAGTGCCTCCTCCCCCCTCCCCCTCCTCCCCCCCCCGCTCCCCCAGACAGAGAGCTGGCCTGGCTGCCCATCACGCTGGCCTGGCTGCCCATCACGCTGCCCTCCCCCTCACTGGCCACGCTGTTGATGCTCTGGCTGCTGCTGGACATCTGGGAGTTCTGGGCTGAGGGGGAGGGGGGGTAAGAAGACAGACAGGAATAGGACCGTTAAGCAAGGTGTACACAGGTACTGGAGCGAGAGCAGAAATGGGGAATTTGACCGGTCGCCATCCCATTCTACAGTGTTCGTATGCAATCCTGCCTCGGTCCATACTCTGTCCATATGTTAATCCCATGACCCCCCCCCCCCCCGTGTTTACCCAGGGCCGAGATGACGATGCCCAGGGTGACCAGGGACTTGTTGATGTTGGATCCTTCTGTCAGTCTGTCCCTGCAGTAGTGGGGGTCGGCTCTCTCACTGTCAAACACAGACCCGGGCAACAGAACGCTACAGAGGTGTTCCACAGTTCATCCACTGGGGGGCAGCTTGGCTCAAGGACAACACAGACATCTTACAGAGGTTTCGGAAAAAGTCTGTTTTCACAATGACGCACGCATATCTGTTTCGTTGAA
Organism: Osmerus eperlanus; assembly: GCF_963692335.1. NCBI lineage: Eukaryota > Metazoa > Chordata > Actinopteri > Osmeriformes > Osmeridae > Osmerus > Osmerus eperlanus. The sequence continues at coordinate 2,348,441 of NC_085026.1, forward strand.
GGACTGTCACATTATTTATAACTGATACAAACTTGACAACAAAACAATGCAAAGTTGCTGTTAGGATCCCATCTTCGACAAGAGTCAAAGCCATTCCAGACACAAAGGCTGAACCAGAACGGCACACCCCACCTACCTCCCTGCTAGATCCACCAAGTTGATCTTGCTTACGATCTCAGAAGGCAGGTTGTTCTCCAGAATAGCCTGGAGAAGACACACACACACACAAACCATCAAACACTCCACCTCCGCCAATACACTGCTCCCCTCGGTCACTGGCTCTGGCTCTAGCAGACGGGGGCCCTGATTGGTGGTCGGGCGAGGTCGTGACCTGGGTGTACTGGATGGTGAAGATGGCGTGGGAGCGGCTGCTGGCATCGTGGATGTGGGTTGCCGCGGTGATGCGGTTGGCGATGCCCTCCTCAAGGAGATCCACGGCCCGCCTGTAGTCTGACACTGTGTGTTGAGAAAGGTCTGACACACACACACACACACACACACAAACACACACATAGCATTTACAATATGTATGCTACAGAAAGCCTTTCTCAAATGCAGAGTCAGTGTGAATATGGACCGAACAGCACTAAACTTAACAATAACTAATTCTGAATTCTGATGGGTGCGATCATGCACATTTGTGTCTTAAAGAGAGCTGAGTCTCATCCAATTTCAAATATACACAAAATATATTTAAGGGTGACTGGGACTGTGAGCAAGCAAGGTCCAGTGACAGACTTGTGAATGTGCAGATAGAGAATGTGAGGAAAGATCATTTCAACTGGGGGGGGGGGGGGGGGGGCAAGCTGGGGGCAGTTGTACTGTTAGAGGGGCCAGTTACATTAAACCTTATTGTTGTCATATAGTTTACTTCACCGCATTGCAGGCAAAAGACCATGTTTATAATGATTCAGACTCTGCATTTAGGGGGGCAACAAAGGGGGTGCAAGGTTGTTGTCACAGGGATATAAAGAGCCAGCATGGGTGACTATCTACAGCTCTGCTCCCTGAGGATCCAGCTCAGTGGAGCTCACAGTGGAAAATATCTGACAATTAGTCTGCTTCCTCTACCGAGGTGAATCATATTTATAGTTCCTCACAGCTCATCACACACCCGACACACACACACACACACTCATGCGAACCTCAGACCGTCATCACACACACTCCGATCAACCTCACGTCACCACACACCCTCAGAACTTTCACAGCATCATAACGCGCGCGCGCAGTTAAGAGAGTGTGTTATAACTAACACATGCAGTGCCTCCAGGCAATCCAGTGGAAATTGGTCGAACGAAAGTTGGGAAGAATGTGTCTGATTTCCAGTTTAGACCAGAAATCCTCAAGCAGAATCCCCAGTATCTCCCAGGCCAGGGCAGACCTGCCGAGGGCGCAGCAGCACTGCAACCCAGTCTGCTCAGTGTTTACACAGCGTGCAGTCCCATGTGCTGCTGGTCGCCACAAGGAAGTGACGTCACTTCCTCGGGCACTTCGGGGATTTCTCCTGATGTGCAGACAATGAGTGGATGTAGGGCCCACATGAAGAAAGGAGGGAAGAAGGGGGTGGATGATGGAGTGAGGGGAGAGAGGGAGAGAGAGTGAGAGAGAGAGTGGGAGAGAAAGAGAGAGAGAGCAATCAGAGAAAAACAGAGAGGGAGAGCGAGCGAGAGAGAGCGAGAGCCAGCATCTAGGTGGAGGCCAGCATTGCACTGCTAGATGTAATCAAAGCCTAGAACAAAGTCTGCCCTGACCACATGCCCCTCGGAATGACCTCGACACCCAAACAACACCCAAACGCAACCACACACACACACACCGCCACTCTACCAAAATGCCTCCGATCACGGAGACAGAAACACACCTAAACATATCATTAACTGAACTAGCGACTTTGTTTGGAAGCGCAGAGAAGAAACAGCTGTCCTGCTGCAGGACTGTCGGGGCTCGACTCTCCCCGCACAGCGCGCCCCGTGGCTGGGCCAGGGTAGTGCGGCGGACTCACCCTGGACGTAGGGGCCCCTCTCTGGGTGCTCCCTGACCCTCAGAGAGGCCCTCTTCTTCTGGTCCCCTCCTCCGAGCAGGTCCCGCACGCGCTCATTATAGATCTCCAGGAAGCTAGAGAGAGAGAGAGAGAGCGAGAGAGAGAAAGAATGAGAGAGATAGAGAGATACGGAACGAGAGCGTTCTATAATGCTATCGGAGCCCAGGATGTCTTTCTGTCACTCTGGCGTCGTCCGGCGGAGATCCGGAGGCGAACAAGTGAGCGACAGACGATATCTTCACCTAAAACCGGACAGAACCAGTGGAGGAGAACAGGGGGGGAGGGGGGGGGGGTCCTCTTACCTGACCTCAACCCGACTGGAGCTCTGTCCGTCTGGGAAGCTGCCCTCCGATCTGAACAAGCCCTGGGGGGGAGACGAGAGGGAGGAGGTCAGGGGATACTGAATGCACCGACCGTACCCAGCCGACTGTGTGTCTGCTGTCCGGGTCTCTGACCGGCCACTCACCTGACAGATCCGGGGGGTCAGACCCATGGAGTCCTGGAGAGAGGGAGGAGAGGAGGAGAAATGGAGAGAACGGGAAAAGAGGAGAGAGAAGAAGAGGAGAGGAAGCGGAGAAGAGAAGAGTCATTTACTCCATTGACAACGTATGACCCTTCCATGACCCTGCACCTTCCCAGGAAAGAGATGCCCTCGGGGGCCTAGCTCACCGGGGTGCCCATCATGGTGTAGGTCTTCCCAGTGCCTGTCTGACCGTAGGCAAACAGACACACGTTGTATCCTGCCGACGCTCCAGACAGAACCGACACACCCAGGTCCTGGAACACCTGCACACACACACACACACACACACACACACACACACACAAGCAGCCAATCAAAACAAAGGCTAGAGAAAAGCGATCGGGCCGGCGTGTTGAGTAAGAGGTCTGAGGAACCCGAGCGCCGTGTGAGTTGGTGTCCAGTGTGTTTATCTGCTGTGTTAGGTCTGATCCAGAACCAGCCACGGTCGGAGCCCCGAGGCCAGCCACAGCATTGAGGATAGTCAGATCTGATCAAGGACCAGCCAAAGCAACGGCTGCTTTCTGCTGAGGTGTTTGGGTAAGGAACAGGGAGGACAGTTAATACTGAGAGTAAACACCCCGGTGAAGCAAGGAGGGTGTGTGTTTGTGAGAGTGAGAGAGAGAGAGAAAGAGAGAGAGAGAGAGGGAGAGAGTGTGTGTATATAAACATTTCTTGGGCCTAAAAATTAAACAGCTCCTTCAGGAGTGTGACGGATAGAGATTAGGTCTAGAGGAGATTCCATCTGTTCCCTAACCACTTCTGTCCTCCTGTTGTCCTACCCCCTCCCCCCCGCCTGGGGGAGGTCGGGGAGAGGCAACCCCAGCCCCTGGGCCGAGCTCCTAGCCCTCCACCCAGGATCCAGCTTCAGGCCTCAGGGCCCCAGGCCCACGGTAAACAAAGGGCCTGGTCCAAGCAAACACATGCCAGTCCTGGCAGGAGGAACCTGATCCAGGCCAGAGCCCCAGACGCAGCACATTCTCGCCCAGGAGCACGGCCCTTACACGGGGGGGGGGGGGGGGGGGGAGGGGGGGGGGAGGCATTAGAGAGGGACCTGGAGGTCTGGCAAGACCTGCGAGGAGAGGAATGCTCTCCAGCACCTAGGATCACGCAGGATCAAACACAGCCCCCCTTTGCTCACATGCCCCTCCCTCCTCTCCCCTCCCGCAGAACTGGACCCGAGTTGAACTGGATCAACAGAACTCAGCACAGAGGAGAGGCGTCAGGCTCGGGTGCAGCCCGAAAGCCTTTGACGAGAAGCCGCAAACCACGTTAAGACGATTGCGACGACACCTAGGTGGTCATTTTTGCGATACCTGCCCCTCTTGAGTGAACTTCCGTGTGGTCATAATAAACAGGATTAACTGGTCTCTGCCTGCTAGGACGGTCAATATTGACCCGACCAGGTGCCGGGAAATCACACACTAGCTTATCTAACTAGGCTTATCTGACTGATCTACACAAACCTCGACAGAGGCACCGCCACATTGAGGAGTGTGACTATGCAGTGTGCGTGTGTGTGTGGAGCACATGTGCACATTCCGTGTGTACGTGCATGTCAATGTTGTGTGTGTGTGTAGTATGCATGGACAGTGGGTGCGTGTGTGTGTGAGGCCTGTGGGAATGCTCGGACAAAGACCTTTACTTTACAGTACTGTCCAGTTTTAGGGTCAGACTTGCGACCAGACGGATCCAGTTCGAACCGCCCCCCCCCCACCAGTCTCAGTAGTGACTAAATGCTCACCCACAAAGAAAAGGGACATCCTGCCCCCAACCCCCTGGCCCCCCACCCCCCTACACACCCCACCTCCTCCCCTTCTCCTCCACCTCCTTGCGCTAGTTAAAACACATACATATCCAGGGTCTTTCTCTGTCAGCAGATAGTCAACAAAAACCTTGTTAAAGATGCCCTCTCTAAATCACCCGGGCAGGGGGTGGTGGTGGTGGTGGTGGTGGGTGGGGGGGGGTAAGGGAAGGGCCTGGCGCCTGAGGAACCAGTAGCACCAGTTTGTACTAATCCTTCGGCTGCTCTTGATCTCTCAGACACAACAGCCGACCTGGTTTAGACCTTCACACTGAGAGAGTTGTCCTCCTGAGAGAGAGAGAGAGATAGAGAGTGAGAGAGATAGAGAGTGAGAGATAGAGAGTGAGAGAGTTGTCCCTCTGAGAGCGCTGGACAGATCTCCACCAGCTCTCTTCACTGTCCTCTCTCATTAAATCCATACAGCGTCATCTGTGTCACTGTGCGAAGGGCTTCATAGTCACAGTCACTGAGAAGACAATGGACCAACTTCACACAACCTACTTTCACAGCGCAAAAGGGGAGGGGACCATGAACCCTTGGGCAGGATGCTGGGTGATGTAGGTTCTGTTGTTGAGCAGAGCCAGGCAGGGGGGGGGGGGGTCAGTGGGGGCAGAGGGACAGACAGGAGACTGAGGGTGGCCTTGGACAAACAACCATACAGACTAAATACTCCTATCAACAGGATGACCGCTGTCATCAGAGGCCCTGTGTGTGTGTGTGTGTGTGGCGTATGTGCACACTTGTGTTACTGTGTGTGTGTGTGTGAGATTGTGCGTGCGCGCGTGCTTGCGGGCGAGCATGCATGTGTGTGCGTGTGTCTGTGCGTGTTTCGAGTGTACGAGCGTGCCGTTTTCAGCCAGCCCGCAGGAAACGGCGTCCTCAAACAAAGACCCGTGGAGCCGCTTCCCTCCTCCACCACGCACCGCAAACACACCCCGCCGGCCTGACAGCGAGAGAGCGGGAGAACAATCTAGAATTATTCCTGGCCGCCAGGAATCCCGGGCCAAAACAGTCAAAACCACTGGAAGAGGGGAACCTGCAGGTCCGGTTTGAGGGGGGGGGGGGGGGGGGGGGGGGGGAGGTGACCGCGGAACTGGCTCAGTCCGCCCAGGGGTCGGACGTGGAGCGAGTCGGGACAGACCCTCTGGGACAGGAGGTGCGTGACGGGGAGCAGGGGTCCGGAGCGGGAGACGGGGGGCCGGACAAAACCTGTTTTGTTGTTAAACAAGAACACGTTTTACAGGGAGGGCCTCGACTGTGGCCTGTCAGTGCAGAGGAAAAGAGAGCGAGGAGGAAGGAGAACCAGGCCTAGAGACAGAGAGACAGAGAGCGAGAACGTGAAGAAAGGGTGAGAGGGAAAGAAAACGAGAGAAAACGGAGAGAAAAGCCGAGTAAGAGGAAAGAGAGAGAGCGAGAGGAGAGAGAGGCAGATGTAACGTTTCAGTTCTAGGCTCGGTCCTCTAATCACTGTCTGTAGGGGACTCCAGTGGCTGGCTGATTCATGTGGCCAGCTCCACACCAACTCCTGGAAAACTCCTTACGTACGTGTGTGTGTGTGTGTGGGTTTGTGTGTCCCTGGTGTGTGCGCACGCATGCGCGTGTGTGTGGTGCTGTCAGGGATGGTAGCTGAAAGCCGGCCCAGGCGAGTGCAGGAGCCACAGTTGGAAATACCCACGCTATGCTGACGTGACGCAAAAACCTCGGGTTCACCGTCTCGTTACGCAGCCCACTTTGGGAGGGGAGGGCGGAGAGGTGGGTGGGGGTCCCACTTTGGGAGGGAGTCACTTTGGTCTGAGCAGGGGCTTAAGTACAGCTCAGTGGTCGAGTCTTTGGCTGCAGATTTAGAGGTTGCAGGTTCAAATCTCCCTGGATAAAAAGTGTCTTCTAAATGAACCCATTAGTCTCATAACATGTAGGAAAAGCAACACACATGCTGCTATCCCCTATCAGACTTTTGACTTTCTTTTCTCTCTCTCTCACTTTCTCCCTGTCTTCCTCTCTCTCTGCATCTGTCCCTATCTGTCTCTCTCTCTGTGTGTCAGAGCAGGACAGCTGCACCAGACCCAGAGGGTCGTTGGTTCCCGTCCCACACTTTCCATCTGTGTTAGACCAACACTACAGCTGGGTCCGCAGCGTAGCGAAGCACTGCCGTTCAAGCTCCAGAAACACGTCACTTGGGATCCTTTTGCTTCCTCCAGCACCCCGGCGAGGAGCCACAGGAAATGGGGAGAGAGAAAGAGAGAGAGAAAGAGAGAGAGATGGGAGAAGAGAGTGAGACAGAAGGACAATCAACAGAGAGAGAGAGAGAGAGACAGAGGACGTTTGTTGGCACCAGTTCAACAGTGCTCTCATTTGTCATACTTTGACAGCATTTCTAGGTCAGATTAGCATGGGAGGGGAGGGAGGCGGGGGAGAGAGAGAGAGAGAGAGAAGGGTCAAACAGATTGGCTGCTCTTCCTTTATCACGCCTGCCTTCACATGGGAGAACCAGAGAGAGAGAGAGAGAGAGAGAGAGAGGAAGGACGAAAGATAGGCGGAGAAAGTGAGAAAGGGGTGAAGAGAGACAGTGAGAGAGAAAGGGTGAGAGGAGTGGGGGTGGACCATTTTTCACCAAGCTCTCCAAACCCCCCAACTGTTGCAGAAGCAGACAGTGGGGCAAAGGCAAAGGCTAGACTTAAAACAATAAACACAGCCATATCTGGAGAGACTCTGGTATGCTGCACCCCTAGAGGAGGAGGAGGAGGAGGAGAGAGGAGGAGGAGGAGGAGAGGAGAGAGGAGGAGGAGAGAGGAGGAGAGAGCAGTGGTATTTACGACAGGACTGGGGAGAGAATGACTTCCACAGGCTTCAGACTGATGAGAGCTGGAGAAAATATAGCCAGGGCATGTGTACAGTCCCCCCCTCCCTGACTACCTGTCTGCAGGCCAAACCACCTCCAAGACCTTCCCTCTATACATGTTCCTCCACTGGTCAAACTGACGTTCTACCTGCACCACCTGGGCTTAAAACAAATACATTTGGCTGCCATCGCAGAAACAAAGTTGCTTGATAAGATTTCTTACTACAATTAAGTCACAAAAAAAAACATTTAAGCTAGAAGTCCAACTGAATAATAAAAAATTAAAAAAACATTATCACACTGAGGTGTAGAGTTTTTGCAGTGTGGTGAGGTGAGTGTGGATAACACAATGCAGGGAGTAGGAGTGTCTGGGATCAGGCCTCAACACTCTGCTCTGTCTCTGCACAGCTCCACTGACACACAGAGCGTGATCGGCTCACGCACTGGGTCGACAGAGAGAGAGAGACAATGAGACAGAGAGACAGACAGACTGAGACACAGAGAGAGATAGAGAGAGACAGACAGAGGGAGAGAGACAGAGATAGAGAGAGAGAGGGAGAGAGAAAATAAGAAGTTGAGAGAGACATGGAGAGAGAGGGGGAAGAGCATTAAAACCCAGCAGGCTGACTTCATTTGGTAATGAAAACCAGCATTGTGCTCCAGATCGTCTCCAGTGACGTGTTTGGGCTGAAATGTTGAAGCGAGGAGAGATGACTTAGTAGGGCAGCTGGGTTTCTGGCTCAGTAGAGTAGGGGGTTGCAGCTCTGGGGACCCCCAACCCTTCCCCTCCTCCAGCCCTGGAATTCTCTCTCTCCCTCTCTCCCTCTCTCCCTCCCTCCCTCCCTCTCCCCCTCCCTCCCTCCCTTTCTTTCTTTCCCTCCCTCTCTCAATCCAACTCCTCCCTCTCTCTCTCTCTCTCTCTCTCTCTCTCTCTCTCTCTATCCCTCCCTACTACCTCCTTGTTTCTCCACCTCCTTCTCTTCTGTACGCCAGATTGTAACCAGTTCCCATGTAAATATCCATGATGCTGCCAGTCCTTCAACCACTACAGCCATTAGTGAAAGTGGAGTCAGAGAGAATGATGCAGTAAGTAAACACATGTAAAGACTAACTGAGGGAGCAGTTAACCAGAGACTTACTGACGGAGCAGTTAACCAGAGACTTACTGAGGGAGCAGTTACCAGAGACTTACTGAGGGAGCAGTTACCAGAGACTAACTGAGGGAGCAGTTACCAGAGATTTACTGAGGGAGCAGTTACCAGACTTACTGAGAGAGCAGTTACCAGAGACTTACTGAGGGAGCAGTTACCAGACTTACTGAGGGAGCTGTAGTGAGGTCCATAAGACCACACGGAGCCAACATCTTGCCACACCTGAAGAGTGATTCAATCACATCAGAATCAGCCCTTGTGACACCCTCAGTATGCTGATTACCCACCAAACGCCGATGCAAAAAAAACCATAGAATGGGGGGGGGACCTCCCCAATCTACCAAATCAGCCCTCCTGCTAGCTTGCAAGCTTCAAAGGGCCTGATTTAGACAACACGTCTCCAGCGACCATTTGCTATCCGTTTCGGCGGCGATTTGAACAAAGAACATACCTTGATCAGAACTTTTGAGGAAAGTTCTTGAGACTTTACCACAAGAGTACAAGGTGGAGAATTATGAGAGGGATATTTGTGTTATGTTTGTTACTTTGTTTTAATGTTGTGTTCACTGAAATCTTGATTCTAGTAACAACTCCTTCTTCCTGAAAGATAACCACGTCATTCTTGGTATCTACACGAAGCTATCATAATAAAACAATCATTCAACTATATTTTGTAACTGTACCAAGATGTCCAGAACAATATTTGAACCATCGAATGATCAGCCAGAGATCAGATCACACCTTTGGTAGGTGTGAAGGAAGGAGGGGGGAGTTGAGAACCCAGCTTCCCCCAATCCACATCTGACCCCAGACGGGTCCTCCCTCGAACTGTATAAAGCCCTAAGATGACCATCAATCTCGGACTCCAGCGAAACCGACCATGGCATGAACGCCATCAGGATTGGCGTTCCAAGGACGTCGCCAAGCTTCTCCTGAGATTCAACTTTATAGTGAACGCGTCACTATCTGGACGTTTCAACAGAAGAACCAAAAACGCAATTCCAAATGCGACTTCACTGAGATCCCGCAGACTCAGTCACATGACCCAGCGCAGCCGCGCTGTGACTTCAGATTCTTCAAATGGACCTTTGGCGCAAACCGCCCTCAACATCATTGATCAACCCCTGATCAAACGTAACTATGGCTAACGCTCTTTCCTCCTCGACATGGCATTGGCGTGAGCTCTGTTTATGATTTGTAAGGATGTAATCACTGACTGTACAATTTCTGCCTTTCTTTAAGTTAGACCATTTCATTCTGTTCATTGAAACGAATCTCTCATATCAAACCCATAATCCAACTTTTCATAAGATCTGTTTACCTTACTTGAATAAATTCATTGTAAAGATATTTTGACGTGCGTGTTCACTGATGTTACGATTGGCTCTACTCTTAGAACGAATTCATTCCTAAAGATGAGACTGATTATTACATATTAAACATAGGATTCCCTAATGTCCTAAACCAATATTAGGGTGGTGCCCCAGACTTTATGATAAATTAAGTATTTCTATCTTTAAACGAGCAAACCCCGCTACATAATGGTGCCCCGTGTGAGGCTAAGATAGATTGAAATGAGCAATCGTAACTTTTGTGAAACGAACTGTTAAAATAGAGCGAGCTCTAACTGTATGTAGCACCATGTATTTAATACTACTGTGCCTAGGCTACAGTGGCTGTGTGCGTATTCAATTGTTTTTCGTGAAATAGCTGCTAGTGTGTGTGTGGGACCAGCTAGCTCAAAGGAAGCAGCTAGGTTTGACCGGAGGTACGTGCGTACTCAGAAACACCGCTGCCCCGACATTTACGTTGTAATCTGCCTCGGCCAGCTCTTCACGGAAAGTAGCATAAGAGCCTTTATTATAGCCTCTATTTTAATAGTGTAGCTATTTGGTTAAGTGAATTAACCAACCAACTAATACGTTGGTGCACATGTCTAGTTCAAGGAAACAGACAGTAGTGATTAGTCCTGAAGGACTTTTGTTTAGAAGCAACTAAACAATGCAGTTTCTACACGTAACCTATTATGCCGCCACATATAGCTTGTCGAAAAAAGCATTGACTATTCCCGCAGCTAACTGTGTTTTAAAATAACAGTGGTTGCCAAACTAAAGTTACATTATTAGATGCAGTTCATCAATGTGGTTTAGTTACGTTGACTTCAAGAAGCTACTTAGTAACTATAATTGTGTAAAGTATGTACTATAATTACCTTGTACCTTTATTTGTTATTTGTATACGTCTTTGGCAGTCAATTGTAACCATAACCTAAATGAGTTTATTGAAACTAGTTTGATTTAAAAAGATTGGAAAGCCGACAACTTTTCCCTCATCTAGACCCCTAGTCACAAAGCTTCAATTGCTACGGCCATTGTAAGCCACTTCAAGTGCCTCTTTTTGTTTCAATAATTTCCTCTCAACCTTTTTCCTATGTCATGTCATAGCTTAATCACTCATAGCCATGCCAATGTCTGGGGAGGGGGGGTGACATGCTGTTACGCTGCTGTGGTCTTTCTTCTCTTGTCTTCATGTCAACAGTTTCATCGACGACGGTCTATGAAAGTTGACATCCGGGGGGATGTAGTGAGGTCCACAAGACCACACGGAGCCAACATCTTGCCACACCTGAAGAGTGATTCAATCACATCAGAATCAGCCCTTGTGACACCCTCAGTATGCTGATTACCCACCAAACGCCGATGCAAAAAAAACCATAGAATGGGGGGGGGACCTCCCCAATCTACCAAATCAGCCCTCCTGCTAGCTTGCAAGCTTCAAAGGGCCTGATTTAGACAACACGTCTCCAGCGACCATTTGCTATCCGTTTCGGCGGCGATTTGAACAAAGAACATACCTTGATCAGAAATTTTGAGGAAAGTTCTTGAGACTTTACCACAAGAGTACAAGGTGGAGAATTATGAGAGGGATATTTGTGTTATGTTTGTTACTTTGTTTTAATGTTGTGTTCACTGAAATCTTGATTCTAGTAACAACTCCTTCTTCCTGAAAGATAACCACGTCATTCTTGGTATCTACACGAAGCTATCATAATAAAACAATCATTCGACTATATTTTGTAACTGTACCAAGATGTCCAGAACAATATTTGAACCATCGAATGATCAGCCAGAGATCAGATCACACCTTTGGTAGGTGTGAAGGAAGGAGGGGGGAGTTGAGAACCCAGCTTCCCCCAATCCACATCTGACCCCAGACGGGTCCTCCCTCGAACTGTATAAAGCCCTAAGATGACCATCAATCTCGGACTCCAGCGAAACCGACCATGGCATGAACGCCATCAGGATTGGCGTTCCAAGGACGTCGCCAAGCTTCTCCTGAGATTCAACTTTATAGTGAACGCGTCACTATCTGGACGTTTCAACAGAAGAACCAAAAACGCAATTCCAAATGCGACTTCACTGAGATCCCGCAGACTCAGTCACATGACCCAGCGCAGCCGCGCTGTGACTTCAGATTCTTCAAATGGACCTTTGGCGCAAACCGCCCTCAACATCATTGATCAACCCCTGATCAAACGTAACTATGGCTAACGCTCTTTCCTCCTCGACATGGCATTGGCGTGAGCTCTGTTTATGATTTGTAAGGATGTAATCACTGACTGTACAATTTCTGCCTTTCTTTAAGTTAGACCATTTCATTCTGTTCATTGAAACCAATCTCTCATATCAAACCCATAATCCAACTTTTCATAAGATCTGTTTACCTTACTTGAATAAATTCATTGTAAAGATATTTTGACGTGCGTGTTCACTGATGTTACGATTGGCTCTACTCTTAGAACGAATTCATTCCTAAAGATGAGACTGATTATTACATATTAAACATAGGATTCCCTAATGTCCTAAACCAATATTAGGGTGGTGCCCCAGACTTTATGATAAATTAAGTATTTCTATCTTTAAACGAGCAAACCCCGCTACAGAGCAGTTACCAGAGACTAACTGAGGGAGCAGTTACCAGAGATTTACTGAGGGAGCAGTTACCAGACTTACTGAGGGAGCAGTTACCAGAGACTTACTGAGGGAGCAGTTACCAGAGACTTACTGAGGGAGCAGTTACCAGAGACTTACTGAGGGAGCAGTTACCAGACTTACTGAGGGAGCAGTTACCAGACTTACTGAGGGAGCAGTTACCAGAGACTTACTGAGGGAGCAGTTACCAGACTTACTGAGGGAGCAGTTACCAGAGACTAACTGAGGGAGCAGTTACCAGAGACTTACTGAGGGAGCAGTTACCAGAGACTAACTGAGGGAGCAGTTAACCAGAGACTAACTGAGGGAGCAGTTAACCAGAGACTTACTGAGGGAGCAGTTAACCAGAGACTAACTGAGGGAGCAGTTAACCAGAGACTAACTGAGGGAGCAGTTAACCAGAGACTTACTGAGGGAGCAGTTAACCAGAGACTAACTGAGGGAGCAGTTAACCAGAGACTTACTGAGGGAGCAGTTAACCAGAGACTTACTGAGGGAGCAGTTACCAGAGACTAACTGAGGGAGCAGTTATGTAATGGAAAAATTCTAGTGGCACTGTGTAGATTTGAATAGTCAAGAGATGGCGGTTTCAATACATTTATTTTGCTTGTACAAATTAAGAATTAACAAAGTACTTTGTGATCAGTCTAACGAAGGAGGTGCTAGCCACAGGTCGTTCGCAAGAGTGATAAAGAACAACCCTAAAACCCTGCCTTATATAAACTTTAGGTCAAATGGTTCTTCTGATGGTCAATCCATCTATGTATCAAACTCTGTGATTGGTCAGCACTGCTCAGTGACAGTTTGACTCCATACCAAGTGTCCCACAGTTCTTTGATGTGGCATCTCTCCCCAAACCAGTAGATAGTAAAACCACAGGAGTTCACCAGTCAAATGGTCAACTGTCCTTTGTGTGGACATCTTCAAACAAGTATTTAATTAACACCACCCATGCAACTGGAAGGGTCAGAGCAGCTTGATCAGTTCATCTATCTTAAACTGCTCCCTCAGATCACAATAACAATACAGTTGAATCCACATTGTCTCCAGACCAGCTGTCTCATCCTCCCCAGGTGTCATAAACTGCAAATGGCATCTCTACCAAATGGAGTTGATTCAACATTCACTGTATCAAACTTCTTAACCAACTTTTAAACACATTCCTCATATATAAAACACACACATTATAACTGTATTCCAAAATTTCCACCACAGTTACCAGAGACTAACTGAGGGAGCAGTTACCAGACTTACTGAGGGAGCAGTTACCAGAGACTTACTGAGGGAGCAGTTACCAGAGACTTACTGAGGGAGCAGTTACCAGAGACTTACTGAGGGAGCAGTTAACCAGAGACTTACTGAGGGAGCAGTTACCAGAGACTAACTGAGGGAGCAGTTAACCAGAGACTTACTGAGGGAGCAGTTACCAGAGACTTACTGAGGGAGCAGTTACCAGACTTACTGAGGGAGCAGTTACCAGAGACTAACTGAGGGAGCAGTTAACCAGAGACTTACTGAGGGAGCAGTTACCAGACTTACTGAGGGAGCAGTTACCAGACTTACTGAGGGAGCAGTTAACCAGAGACTTACTGAGGGAGCAGTTAACCAGAGACTTACTGAGGGAGCAGTTACCAGAGACTAACTGAGGGAGCAGTTACCAGAGACTTACTGAGGGAGCAGTTACCAGACTTACTGAGGGAGCAGTTACCAGAGACTAACTGAGGGAGCAGTTACCAGAGACTAACTGAGGGAGCAGTTACCAGAGACTTACTGAGGGAGCAGTTACCAGAGACTAACTGAGGGAGCAGTTACCAGAGACTTACTGAGGGAGCAGTTACCAGACTTACTGAGGGAGCAGTTACCAGAGACTAACTGAGGGAGCAGTTACCAGACTTACTGAGGGAGCAGTTAACCAGAGACTTACTGAGGGAGCAGTTACCAGAGACTAACTGAGGGAGCAGTTACCAGAGACTTACTGAGGGAGCAGTTACCAGACTTACTGAGGGAGCAGTTACCAGAGACTAACTGAGGGAGCAGTTACCAGAGACTAACTGAGGGAGCAGTTACCAGAGACTTACTGAGGGAGCAGTTACCAGAGACTAACTGAGGGAGCAGTTACCAGAGACTTACTGAGGGAGCAGTTACCAGACTTACTGAGGGAGCAGTTACCAGACTTACTGAGGGAGCAGTTACCAGACTAACTGAGGGAGCAGTTACCAGAGACTTACTGAGGGAGCAGTTACCAGACTTACTGAGGGAGCAGTTACCAGAGACTTACTGAGGGAGCAGTTACCAGAGACTAACTGAGGGAGCAGTTACCAGAGACTTACTGAGGGAGCAGTTACCAGACTTACTGAGGGAGCAGTTACCAGAGACTAACTGAGGGAGCAGTTACCAGACTTACTGAGGGAGCAGTTAACCAGAGACTTACTGAGGGAGCAGTTACCAGAGACTAACTGAGGGAGCAGTTACCAGAGACTAAATGAGGGACCAGTTAACCAGAGACTTACTGAGGGAGCAGTTACCAGAGACTAACTGAGGGAGCAGTTACCAGAGACTTACTGAGGGAGCAGTTACCAGACCTCCTTTCTCTCCCCTGCAACGCAACCAGCTGGCTTCAATCAGGAAATACAGCACGTCTCTGTTCCAAGGCCCTACCCCACCTCCCTCCCTCCCTCCTCACCCAGGGCTGCCCCCACCTCTCCTCCACCTCTCCTCTCCTCCACCAGCCTCTCCTCTCCTCCACCTCTCTTCCACCTCTCCTTCTCCAGCCTCTCCTCCACCTCTCCTCTCCTCCACCAGCCTCTCCTCTCCTCCACCTCTCTTCCTCCAGCCTCTCCTCCACCTCTCCTCTCCTCCACCAGCCTCTCCTCTCCTCCACCAGCCTCTCCTCTCCTCCACCAGCCTCTCCTCTACCAGCCTCTCCTCCACCAGCCTCTCCTCCACCAGCCTCTCCTCCACCAGCCTCTCCTCTCCTCCACCAGCCTCTCCTCTCCTCCATCAGCCTCTCCTCTCCTCCACCAGCCTCTCCTCTCCTCCACCAGCCTCTCCTCTCCTCCACCAGCCTCTCCTCTACCAGCCTCTCCTCTCCTCCACCAGCCTCTCCTCTCCTCCACCAGCCTCTCCTCTCCTCCACCAGCCTCTCCTCTACCAGCCTCTCCTCCACCAGCCTCTCCTCTCCTCCATCAGCCTCTCCTCTCCTGGGCCAGAGCAGATAGATGTGTGTCGGAGGACTGGGCTTTCTGTCGCTCTCAGGACCAGATGCAGACCAGGTGGGAGATACCAGTCATCCCTCAAACCTAATTCTCCTTCAGCTCCTCCTCAGTACCAGAGGACAGAACAGGAAGTGATGTTGAGGCCTAAAAGACTATATCAGACAGAAGTCTGATATAGTTGAAAGTGTCTGACTAACGTGAGGATAACAATCCTGGTTCAGGACTGAATGATAACCACTGTTATGGTGGAATTCATGTAGAGAAAATGACTACTTTGAATGAATACTATTCAGCAGAATCAGAGGACAAAACTAAACGAGAAAAATACCAACTGTAGAACAATCAAGTGTGTGTTTATAATGCTGGGGCAAGCATAGCTGCTAATGCCGTTAAGTGCTCTCAAGCTGTGCTGGCACAGACTGCTATCCGCCTAGCATTTACATACGAACTGCACCGCTGTTGAAGTCTCCCCCGCCAATGCCAGCGGCTTCATTCGAACGTCACCTAACAACGTTCGTTGTGCTGCAGCTTCTGTGACGCGAGGCTGGTCAAAGCCAAGCTTGTCTGTCAGCGTCTGTGTGGAATCTCTGTTCACACTGAGACAGGCCTGGAATAGAGGTCAGCCATGATACGGCAGCCCCTTTGCCCTCGCACCCCCCCCCCCCCCCCCATCCCTTTCCTGCCTTGGGCACCAGAGGAATGTCTTCGGCTGTATGGGGCCACCAGGACACTGTGACTGGGCAGAACTGAGGGAGGGAGGAGAGAGATAGAGAGGAGAGAGAGACAGGGACAGATACAGATACAAAGAGAGAGGCAGACAGGGAGAGAGTGAGAGAGAGAAATCAAAGAAAGTCAAAAGTCTGATAGTGGATAGCAGGGAGGGAGGGAGGGAGGGAGGGAGGGAGGGAGGGAGGGAGGGAGGGAGGGAGGGAGGGAGGGAGGGAGGGAGGGAGAGGAAAGTGCTGCGCTGTCTCTTCCGTGTGTAGGCTGTCACAGCTTGGCCTTTCTGTGCCACACACAAAGACAGCTCTGAGGAGGGAGGGAGGGAGGGACAGCGCACAAAGACTGCGACACATCAGAGCTCAGCCGGGGCGCACTCTCTCGGTCGCTCCCTCTCTCTCTTTCTCTCTGTATTTCTCCATCCTTCTCTCCTGTTTCTCTGCATTGACAGGCCCCAGTGTAGGCCCACTCTCTCTCACTCCTTCTCTCTTTCACTCTCCCTCTCACTCTATCTCACTCTCTCTCCCTCTTTCTGTTTCTGTGTCAGTGTTACTCTCTCGCCGTCTTATCTCAAACACAAGACTTAAGGGAAATACTTGTAATGAAATCTTTAACAATAACACAAGTTTCTGATGCTAAAAAATGGAACAACCTCAAGACAATGTATTGCAGTGGTATGTTTTTCCGTGACGAAATTGGAAACCATTTCCTGTGTAGAAGTTCAGAGGGGTGGGGCATCGTATCTAGTTCCAGCAGCACGCAACCAATCAAAGAGACACAATCAGATGTAATCATCCAGTCCGAGGGATATGAAAGGACAGTTGCTGATGATAGTGACGCTAGGAAGGAGGCCCAGGGAATTCTGGGTAACAGATGGGACTGATATCTGATCCCTTGAGTAGCCATCTGGACACCCCCCCCCCCCCCCCCCAAAAAAAAAAACTGATTCTCGTTTCCCCCAGGGTCATTCTCTCCATCCAGAGATCCCACCCCCCACCCCAACCCAAAGCTGTTTGTTTTGGACACATTCATGCCAGGTCTCCACCCAGCCGGGCTGGAACAAAAGATGGAAAACATCCGAAACAAACATCCCCCGGTACGCACGCGCCCCCCCGCTCCGTCTGAAGCCATGGGGTGTGAGGAGGGGTCTCACCTCCTCCTGGGAAGCGTGGCGAGGGTCCACAGGGTCCACGGACCAGTAGCAGTAGTCAAAGCCGAATTCCAGAAGCTTCTCTCTGCCGTCGCTGTGTCCGTCCAGGCGCACCTCCGGCTGTGGAGAGAGGCAGACACACAGAGACACGGCTCAAGCTTGTACAGGTGTGCATTGCCCTGGTCTGCGTCAACGTGTTTCCAGGTCAAGTTTTAGTTTTAGTAAGGAGACAGGGACCAAAGCCTTCAATGGTAACAGGTGAGGGGGCCTGAACAGGTGTGTTTTATCTTTATCCTATATCAGTCCAGATAACCCGCACTCAGTTACCCATGCCGGTTACTCGTCACAAGCCAGACAACAATACGACTGAGTCTCTGGTAACTAACTGGCGGTTTGCTCTGGGCTTGGGCAGGATCGCCGTCGCCAGGGTATGCATGCCCGGGCATGGCTGTCACTGCAGACAACATGAGCTTTACGGCCACTGAACATCAGGCCACAAACACGAGACGCTGCTTTGCTCTGCAGTTACCTCAATCCACAATACACACCCTCTGAGGTCACCCACCGGAACATTCCCTCAATCTGTCATTCTCACCATACAGACGTTGGGTTCTATTGACTGTACTTTTCAAACAGGCTATAGGGTAGATTACCCCTGTAGGCTCTATTATCTCATTGATATACATATCTGGACTGGAAAACAATCCACCACACTAAGATCTAGGAAACATTCATGCACACTAAGATCTAGGAAACATTCAGGCACACTAACATCTAGGAAACATTCAGGCACACTAAGATCTAGGAAACATTCATGCACACTAACATCTAGGAAACATTCAAGCACACTAAGGCTTAAATATCCTGTTCTCACAGTCAACTGACTGGACTGCAAGGCTGTGTGTTCAGTACGACAGCTTTGTTGTCATTCTCTACAATGGACGGCTTAAAGAGAGCTCCAGTCCAGATGATGTGCTTAGATGTGGTGTGGCTGTGACCACAGTCATAGAGTTCCACTTCCTCTCAAACTCCTCTAGAAAAAGGAAAAAACGTTTAGTTGTCTATGACCATGACACACAGGAGGAGTGACACGTCGAGCACACAAGCTCGCTCACACACAAGCTCGCTCACACACACACACACTGCAGGGAGGAGTGACACGTCGAACACACAAACTCGCTCACACACACACACACACTGCAGGGAGGAGTGACACGTCGAACACACAAGCTCGCTCACACACACACACACACTGCAGGGAATGTCCCCTGTAGAAATGTGTTCTCTGCATTTTTCCACCTTGTTATCCTGCCTGAGGGCCAGACAGGTGACCAGATCAAGGTGAGCGGGGGCCAAGGCCAAGTGCTCCCCTCATGCCTGGTCAGGGACACGGGCAGGCCTGCGAGCCATCTGTACGTTTTAACAGCCTCGCTCTTGTTTTTTGTTTGTTTTCCATCCTTATACCCTTTCTCTCAACTCTCAACTCCGCTTACTCCCTCCCTCCCTCCCCCTCCTCCTCCGAACTGTCCCACTTTCCAGAGATATGTTCCTGAGACCCTGAGGGTCACCAGAGTGGAGATGTTGCAGAGCCCCAAACACAGGACACCATCTGGCTCTCCTCCCCCAGTCTACACCACCTCCCACAGTCCACCCCTCCGCCTGGCTCTCGTCCCCAAGTCTACACCACCTCCCACAGTCCACCCCTCCGCCTGGCTCTCGTCCCCCAGTCTACACCACCTCCCACAGTCCACCCCTCCGCCTGGCTCTCCTCCCCAAGTCTTAAACATCTCCAACTCTTACTCACTGGCGGTAACAGAAATCTCGTGAAGCTAATCAAACATCCTCCAATTCAAGTTCAAAGAGAGTTAATAAGAATCTTCTGAAGTTAACCAAACTAATTTAATTAAAGTTCAGAGTACACAGAGCGTCATAATGCAGGGCTCCATAGCTGCAGTGCATTGTGGGTTAGTGTTCCTGGGAGGGAGAGGAAGGAGCTGATAACACAGCTCTGACATCACAGCTCTGACATCACAGCTCTGACATCACAGCTCTGACATCACAGCTCTGACATCACAGCTCTGACATCACAGCTCTGACATCAAACAAGTCAGCCATTCCACAGAACAGGTGTTTTAAGAACCCTTCTACATTGCTGTGAGCAACTAGATCTCAGTACATTCAGCCTCTTTATCGAGTGTTTTGTTATTGCGTTTGTGTGCACGCGTGCAGGGGTGTGTCAGTGTGTGCACGCGTGCAGGGGTGTGTCAGTGTGTGCACGCGTGCAGGGGTGTGTCAGTGTGTGCACGTGTGACTGGGAGGGTGTCTCTGTAGTGACGGGAGGGGTGTGAGGGACGGGGGGGGTATAATAAACAACAGTGGAATCAAGCAGGAAGTGGCCGGCCCCTACTTGTAAACATCCTGTGTGGCTGAGAGATACCCCCTGAATACCCTGTAGTGAGGTCCACAAGACCACACGGAGCCAACATCTTGCCACACCTGAAGAGTGATTCAATCACATCAGAATCAGCCCTTGTGACACCCTCAGTATGCTGATTATCCACCAAACGCCGATGCAAAGGAACCATAGAATGGGGGGGGGACCTCCCCAATCTACCAAATCAGCCCTCCTGCTAGCTTGCAAGCTTCAAAGGGCCTGATTTAGACAACACGTCTCCAGCGACCATTTGCTATCCGTTTCGGCGGCGATTTGAACAAAGAACATACCTTGATCAGAACTTTTGAGGAAAGTTCTTGAGACTTTACCACAAGAGTACAAGGTGGAGAATTATGAGAGGGATATTTGTGTTATGTTTGTTACTTTGTTTTAATGTTGTGTTCACTGAAATCTTGATTCTAGTAACAACTCCTTCTTCCTGAAAGATAACCACGTCATTCTTGGTATCTACACGAAGCTATCATAATAAAACAATCATTCAACTATATTTTGTAACTGTACCAAGATGTCCAGAACAATATTTGAACCATCGAATGATCAGCCAGAGATCAGATCACACCTTTGGTAGGTGTGAAGGAAGGAGGGGGGAGTTGAGAACCCAGCTTCCCCCAATCCACATCTGACCCCAGACGGGTCCTCCCTCGAACTGTATAAAGCCCTAAGATGACCATCAATCTCGGACTCCAGCGAAACCGATCATGGCATGAACGCCATCAGGATTGGCGTTCCAAGGACGACGCCAAGCTTCTCCTGACATTCAACTTTATAGTGAACGCGTCACTATCTGGACGTTTCAACAGAAGAACCAAAAACGCAATTCCAAATGCGACTTCACTGAGATCCCGCAGACTCAGTCACATGACCCAGCGCAGCCGCGCTGTGACTTCAGATTCTTCAAATGGACCTTTGGCGCAAACCGCCCTCAACATCATTGATCAACCCCTGATCAAACGTAACTATGGCTAACTCTCTTTCCTCCTCGACATGGCATTGGCGTGAGCTCTGTTTATGATTTGTAAGGATGTAATCACTGACTGTACAATTTCTGCCTTTCTTTAAGTTAGACCATTTCATTCTGTTCATTGAAACCAATCTCTCATATCAAACCCATAATCCAACTTTTCATAAGATCTGTTTACCTTACTTGAATAAATTCATTGTAAAGATATTTTGACGTGCGTGTTCACTGATGTTACGATTGGCTCTACTCTTAGAACAAATTCATTCCTAAAGATGAGACTGATTATTACATATTAAACATAGGATTCCCTAATGTCCTAAACCAATATTAGGGTGGTGCCCCAGACTTTATGATAAATTAAGTATTTCAATCTTAAACGAGCAAACCCCGCTACAACCCCCACCTTACACACACACACACACACACACACACACACACAGTTGGCTCTGGGGCCAAACACTGGGAGAAGGGATTTCAGCGTTCAAGGGGCGTTGCTCTTGAAACTGTCATTTTACAATAGAGTTTGTGACAGCATGCCTGTGTGGCGATACTCACCTTCACATTCTTGATCCTCACAAACTTCTCCTCCACCTGCACGGCTAGCTTCCCCCCATCCACGCTTTCCCTGTGAGACAGGAGAGAAGGAGAGGGAGAGAGAGGAGGAGACATGGAGGTTTACACATAACCACACAGTCAAGTACTGGATAAGATGCCTCAGAATCTGGAGCCATGTTTTCAACTCAATCAATCAAAGTTTATTGTCGCATACACCAAATTGCTTTAGTGCAGCGAAATTCTTGGTCAGCAACATCTGCGCAGTAGATATAAATAACAAAGTAACATAGTAACATATACCAAAAATAGCATTTAGCAGTATAACACTATAACATATAACATTAACAAGTAGCAACAACACAAGAAGAGCTAGCAGCAGTTTAAAATGTGAAGAAATGAGGAATATAAAATTAAGTTAAAAATTAAAAATGTGACTATATTATGAAGCAGATTATCTGATACTCAATTGATTTGCATTGGTAGTTGAGCATGTGGAAAATATGGAGTCAGATGGCTGAGCGGTGAGGGAATCGGGCTAGTAATCCGAAGGTTGCCAGTTCGATTCCCGGTCATGCCAACTGACGTTGTGTCCTTGGGCAAGGCACTTCACCCTACTTGCCTCGGGGGAATGTCCCTGTACTTACTGTAAGTCGCTCTGGATAAGAGCGTCTGCTAAATGACTAAATGTAAATATATATATTTCAAACTCTGATTCAAGAGTTGTGCAAAGGCAGCCAAGATCAATTCTTTATCAAATTAAAACACACACACACACACATGGAGCGAGCGAGCGGGGAAGAGAGAGAGAGACAGTCCACAGAGAATTACTCTGCTGAGGCAGCTTGTGCTCTGTCCAGAACAAAGAATGCGTGTATGTGTGTATGTGTATCTTCACGTTTACTGTATCTTAAACTCAGCGTGCGTGCGTGTGTGTTTAAGGACAACGACAGCTGTGTGTGTTCTCCAGCTGCCGGTCCAGGCATATCTGATGCAACCAAGTGAAATCCCAGCATGCACTGCAGCGTGGGGACAGCCAAGTTTTAATCCGAGGCCGTGCTCCCATGGTCAGAGCTCTGCTGCAACTCTCGGTCAGTATGGAGGACAAGAGGGACCTCAGCTACAGACCCCCACGTGGGAGTGATTTTGCCAGCCCCAGCAGCACCAGCCAGGGGCCCGGCCCAATACCACAACCCCCAGACACGTCCAAGATCAGGATCCCACCAGCAGGAAAGGAGGAGGAAAGCGGCAGGGTGGACCAAGGGGGTGGAGAGAGACCCTGGAAACACTTTTTTGGGGAGGTAGGAAATCTGAAAATAGCCTACGGCTGTTTCTCAACCGCTGTGGCACGTTGGTAACACATGTAGCAGAGGCCTGGCCTTCTGGAAGCCTCTGTCACACAGAGCACGGCCTGAATGAAGGGAGTCAGGTGGCTGAGCGGTTAGAGAATCGGGCTAGTAATCTCAAGGTGGCCAGTTCGATTCCCGGCCGTGTCAATTGACGTTGTGTGCTTGGGCAAGGCACTTCACCCTACTTGCCTCGGGGAGAATGTCCCTGTACTTACTGTAAGTCGCTCTGGATAAGAGCGTCTGCTAAATGACTAAATGTAAATGTAAATGAATGACACCGCGCAACACCATAGTCATACAACCACCATTTCAAACGACGCGGGTGAGGTAAATAGCGTTCAAAAGATGCAAACGGTGTCCTACAGCAGGAGCATGCCTGCTACACACATTAACAGCAAAGTCATTCGGGCTATTCAATTGCAACCAGGAAACCAACCTTTTGCATGACAGTGAAGAGCAGTTTCAAAGCTCTTTCAAATTTCTTGTTATGCAAACTACCAGGATGGTAAAAGGGAAAGAAACTGTCACAGTCTCAGGCTGTGAATATTAAACATATTAAAGGGCCGCATAAAAATCAATTGAAAACAACAGTAAATCAGTCTGTTTTTATTCTCCCCAGACCCCCAAGAGCCCTTAGGGTTAGGGTTAGCATGCTGTAGTAATATGGTCTAATAGAGGGGGTGGGGGCCCAAGGAGGGCACCATGCTACTCTCTGGCTACACCGCAAGACTGGGCTTGGTTTACTGCGCAGTAAAACAACTATTTCCATGAGAGTTAGCAACACCAACAATAAAGGCTTACAGATTTAGTGACATCTGGCACAATGGCCTACAGTAGGCATGTTAGAAACATTGTTTATATATTTTATATTTAATTTTGTATTTTAACCTATATTCCTAATATTTTGGACACTCGGATCTTTGGATGCATCACTGAGCAATATAATGATCATTGGTTGACTGTATAAACTTTATGTTACTTTGATGTCATGCTGTTGCCTAATGCATTGAGCAGTCATTGAGATGTGTATACATTGCTGACTACAGCAGCGTCAAATAAAAGCATCTGACACAAGAAGGCATTACTCAACTGGTTTAAAAGCTCAATCGGTCCTACCCTACTGTAGGACCGATTGAGCCTGTCAAGCCTACCAGAACTCTGTGCTTTGTAAAGCGGGTGCACGTTAGTGAATGGGTGTTGATCCAAAAGGGCCATTGCTTGCATCTCGTTGTCAAAGCCAAACAATTCCCAAGCATGGCAACATGCTGCCAAACCCAGACGTACTCCAGTACCAGGAGGCTATAGCTGAATCGATCCTTTTTTACGGACGGTTACTGTATTCAACCATTATCCATTCACACAAGATTCACGCTGCTATATTATAATAAACACCTTACCTTGCGTTGAGAGGACGAACTCGAATCGCTACTTTCACGTTTGCCATGGTAGCTCCTACGACAGATGACTCGTAGACTGTAAAACATACAAGTTCTACCTACACTAACGCGTGCTGACAACAGACTGTTTACATTCCCCCGGTAAAACGGGAAAATCTTTATCGGCCACCATTCAAGCCATCTTTACCGGTGAGATAGCCCGCTTCTGTCCGAGTCTCACCAACAGTCAGCCAGTCGGGAGTTTTGAATGTGAAACTTCCTGTTAGTCGGGAGTGCTTGACACTTGAGCGAGGCGGAGACGCGGGGTGGATTGTGGCATCTGAGATTGTTGACACACTTTTTTTTCTAACATACATTTTCAAGTTATCATCTTTAAGAACCTCAAGTACATAATTGTTTTCTTGTAAAGATATCTTCTTATGGCAGTAAGCTATATGAAACGTTTAAATAGTGGAAAGTATAGCCTAATAATTACAATTAATAACATACGTAAAAAATATATTACGAAATTATATAACTTTATTTTTCATTATATGTCCAATTACAAATAGTACACATTAAAAGCAGCAGATAGAATATTATCTGGTTCAACATGAACTACATAATTGACGCTCCCACGGCATCCATAACCAAACAGAATCACTAGTGACGGTCACAGGCATAGCTCTGGCAACGGAGTGTCGATACTAAAACTTTTCACTAACACTATCCTATTATTTTCTACATGGCACTTCGAGTTTGTATTAATTATGTTGTTCACAGTTTCCACACTCAGGAATGATTTTGCCAGCCACCCCCCATTAAAATCCAACATTTTCAACAGAAACAAACTTCTTTCCCTTTGTCCATATTGCCCCCAGTGTGAGAACCACGGGTCCAGTCTGAGGACAGCGTCGCCCCAGCACCAGGGAGAAAGGGAGGGAGGAGGGTCGTCACTCTGGTCCTACCAGGTCAGAGCAGCAGGTCTATCAGGTCTGACCTTCTCTAAACCCTGGGGGACCACGGACGTCCCACCTGCTGCCTTCAGAGCTACTGCTCTTGTTAGTTCTCATTCCAAACCCCCCCCGGCACATGCTGATTCTGATCGGTGGCAGGCTCGAGGAGGCGAATCAGGCTAGACATTGAGGCTGGAGCTAAGACCTACAGACAAGCACGGCGTCTCCGCCAGCAATGTTCCGGAGTCCCAACAACAACAAGCTGAGTCTGGACCGGTACCTGCGCGTACGGCACACTGCCGGCGACAGTACGGTGAAACCAATGAGATCGCGTGGAATCAGTGAGATTGCGATTGGCGTGGCGATTGGCGTCAGGCTGGTCAGTTGGCGCCCTCTAGTGGTTGTTGTGAGGCCTGCGCGTGCTGCTCACGCAGCGGTGAGGAAGAGGAGGAGAGCTGTTCATGCACCTTCTCCCTGTACTCCTGGAGGAGGGAGGGGAGGAAGAGGGAGAGGAAGAGGGAGAGCAAGAAAGAGAAAACAGGAGGAGGGCATGGAAGACCGGACAGTAAGTAGAGGAAGAGAGCATTATAGAGGAGAAAAGCGAGAAAGAGAGGAGAGCAAGAAAGACAGGAGCAGAGCAGAAAAGAGAGGATGAGGAGGGAGACATTAGATTCCATTATCAGCCGTCTTATTTGTCTGTTCCATGCCAGTACAGCTGACTTGACTTCAGAGTTCCTTTTCACAGCTGCTGTGTCTAGCATAGGCAAAGGACTCTTACCACTGGCCAGGGTAACGTTGACAGTTTCCTCCAATGGGAAATCACTTCCTCCTCTCCCATCAGCCCCTTCTCCATCAGACAGGTGACCAGAAACAGGAAGTGGTTCCACTGCAGGGGGAGGTAAAGACACATGAAGCAAGCCATGGCCACCACGTGTATTGGGGGTCTTGCGTGCCTGTTGCTGTCCACGCAGCGTTACCTGCGTGTGTCCGGCGCTGAGGGTGGCAGAGAGGGCCAGCTCAGAGAACAGCAGGTGGAGCGGGGCGGAGGAGCAGCAGTCTTTCCTCCACAGCTCACACACCTGCTCCAGAGCAGCCCGCTCTGCAGACGCTGGGTCAGAACCACTCTGCTGGACAGAGTACAGGGGCAGGTCTCCACACACTGAATGAATGCGCGCACACACACACACACACACACACACATCGTAAGACAGTGACTGCAGCTACATACTGTAGAGACAGATAGATTAACAGTCACACAGTCAGCTGATAGAGCAAACCAGAAAGCTCTGTAGGCTGGATGGCTGTCTCTAGGCTGGCTGGCTGTCTCTAGGCTGGGTGGCTGTCTCTAGGCTGGCTGGCTGTCTCTAGGCTGGCTGGCTGTCTCTAGGCTGGCTGGCTGTCTCTAGGCTGGATGGCTGTCTCTAGGCTGGATGGCTGTCTCTAGGCTGGATGGCTGTCTCTAGGCTGGCAGTCTCTAGGCTGGCTGTCACTACGCTGGCTGTCACTACGCTGGCTGTCACTACGCTGGCTGTCACTACGCTGGCTGTCTCTAGGCTGGTTGTCTTACCCAGTTTGCAGGCTAGCAGAACAGTGCAGCGCAGCAGCATCTGCTCAGGCACTGGGGACAGGTACTGGAGGGGGGGTGGGGGGGGTGGGTGGTCGGGTAGAGAGTGACAGGAACAGAGAGAGGGAAGATGGGAGGGAAAGAGTGGTGGACAGGTTCAGTAAGAATACCATTTATAATAAGAGCACGATTGTGAGTGTGTGTGTGTGTGTACCTTCCGGCAGGTCAGTGTGTCTGCTACTCTCTCCAGCAGGGCTGTCAGCAGAGCACCAGTCAGCTGTTCCCCCTCACACCTGGGTCCCACAGCGATACTGAGGACCTCCTACACACACACACACACACACACACCTTTACATCCCTGTCAACATCTACCTCCACCTCCTCACAAACATCTCTTTTTTTACAGGCAACTCTTGCAACTCTGCTGTTCTTACTTTTCTAGGTCTCTTGGGAAAATATAGATTCTTCACCTCAACAAATCTAACTTGGATATCGGTTCAATGAATCCATTAAATATTTCGGGCAATTCCGTAGGTTTCACACCGTGTTGTCACCCCTCTCCTACCTTGATCTCCACCAGGACGTCAGAGGGCAGGGGGGCGGCGTGGAGGCACTCTGCCGGGCAGGAGACCCCCGCCTGGCCTCCCTGCCTAGCCCTGGAGGGGGCGGTGGAGGGGGGCTGCTCCGGGGCCCCCCTCCCGGCCTCGGGGGGTGGAGGGCTGGGCAGGCTCTTCACCACAGCATCCATCCTGCTCTTCCACTCCCTCTTGATCAGGGCTGGGGGCAACATGGAGGCATGCATTCACAACACACCTAATAAAGCATCTCCTTTATCCCTTTTCCACCAAGGCAGTCCGAGGGAACTTTCATAGCCGCTTGCCTCATATCTCGGTACAGTCCCATATGCTAGTTTTTCAAGTTTACAGCAAATACACTGCCTTCCGGCCAGCAAAACAGGTTCCAGAGTGGAACCGACTCTCAGCTGGTCTAGAACCGTTCCACTTACGGCAAGGGGCTTGCGCCAGCTTTGCTTCGGCAAAGAACTTACATTGTTTGTGATTCAACTTTGAATGGATATCAAATTTAAACAATGGTTCATGGCGGAAATACGAAATAAACCAGAGGAAGCTTTGAGAAGCAAGCCTGTATTTCAACAAAGCCAGCGGGAGAGTCCGCCATTGTTGTTGTTGTGCTTGAAGTTAGCGTTGCTGGGATAGTGCAGACTTCTACAGATGTATTCAGTCACGTAAAAACTAACTTGGCCCGTGGAAAAGCAAACCGGTTCTTAGAAGGATCGCAAGTTGAACCAACTATGAACCGCTGCTAGCAACAGCCCAGAACCAGAACTAGGTTCAAGTTGGCGAAAAGGCGGTATGAATGATATCTCTATGTCTGCCTGTCCTCTCCAGCACTCATATCTCCAGGGAGAGTCTCTCCTCTCTATTACATTTACATTTAGTCATTTAGCAGACACTCTTATCCAGAGCGACTTATAGTAAGTACAGGGACATTTCCCAGAGTCAAGTAGGGTGAAGTGCCTTGCCCAAGGACACAACGTCATTTGGCCTTCCGATTCCCTAACCGTTCAGCCACCTGACTATGCCGCCTCTCTACTCCAGCACCTACCGGTGATGTTGGAGGAGAGCCAGCTGGTGGCCTTCTCTGTGGCCAGATGTTTGGTGATGGTCTCAGACGTGGTGAGCACCTGGGGAGGAGAGAGAGACAGAGAGAGACAGACAGACAG
Organism: Osmerus eperlanus; assembly: GCF_963692335.1. Classification (NCBI taxonomy): domain Eukaryota; kingdom Metazoa; phylum Chordata; class Actinopteri; order Osmeriformes; family Osmeridae; genus Osmerus; species Osmerus eperlanus. The sequence continues at coordinate 2,376,833 of NC_085026.1, forward strand.
ACAGACAGAGAGAGAGCAGAGAGAAAGATTGGAGACAGAAAGTGAAAATAATGACATAGGTAAGAAAAGTCATGTGAGCCAGGTACACACACACACACACACACAGCAGGCCCGTGGGTCAGACAGGTTGTGGTGTAGGAGAAGGAGACAGGCCCGTGGGTCAGACAGGTTGTGGTGTAGGAGCAGGAGACAGTTTGGAGACTCACAGCAGAAGAGGTCTCCTCAGGAAGGAGAACCCTGATGGCCTCAGGACTCTTCACACTGCAGAACCTGAACACACACACACACAAGATTTGAAATCAACCAATCCAACAACCACTGGAGAGGAAGATGACCTGACAAATGGAATAATCATTTAAAGCTCTCATTTGTGTTCTAAGGTTGGATGTACATTACATTTACATTTAGTCATTTAGCAGACGCTCTTATCCAGAGCGACTTACAGTAAGTACAGGGACATTCTCCCCGAGGCAAGTAGGGTGAAGTGCCTTGCCCAAGGACACAACGTCATTAGGCACGGCCGGGAATCGAACCAACAACCTTCTGATTAATAGCCCGACTCCCTAACCGCTCAGCCATCTGACCCCCCCATGTAGTGTAAGGAAAAGCTAAACCACAAAGAGTTTTTACATTATACAAATGTTTTGTTGTACTATACAAGTTCCTACGCATATGTATATATATATTTTTTTTAATTTATTTATATTTTATTATTTGGCTACATTTAAGGTATGCTTTATATGATTTGTGTTTCATTCTTATTATGAATCGGTTTATTTGACTATTTAAATAATAAAATGAATAATCTTGCATTTAAAGTTTCTGGTTCTCCTCGGGTGAGACACTGAGTTAGTGAGACTGATACGGCAATCAATAATAATAATGTTCATCAACATACTTTCAAACTAGGACAAAAGTGAGGCCTCTGTCACCATTTCAGTAGGTCACCATAACCTCTGGGGGTGAGTTGTGTATACTTTCGTTGTATACAGACATTCACTGCCATCATATCAAAAAGTTATCCAGTCCACAGCCTTACAAGCATCACTTCCTCTACAGTGACAGCAGTGCAGAGCAACACCCCCCCCCCCCCCCCCCCACACGCACACACACCCACACACACCCCCACACACACCTAGCTACAGTAGCTACCTGGCCGCTCTCTCCAGCGCCTGCATGCCTGCGTCACACAGATGGGCACAGATGGAGTCGTTGAGTTTAGCAGCGCTGGTGTCTGGAGAGGCCAGGCCTTCTCGTAGCATGTTCTCTCCTCTCTGGACCAGCTCACACACCAGCGTGGCCCTGCAACACACACACACACACAAACCACACACATGTAAAACCATACACACACACGCACACACACGTTAAAGCACATGCATTCAAACAAAACACAAACAAATGTAAAGACAAAGAAACACATAAAACACACACAAAACACACACACACACACACAAACGTGTAAAAACATGCAAGTGTAGAAACACATGAGGGCAATGGTGCATACTAGCTTTTCCAGTATAAAAAAGGTTTTTTTGCGTAAACACACATCCACACGCTGACACACAGCTCGGGGACTGACTTGATGTGCTTGACACAGTTGGAGCCCACCCGCTCAGATACAAACTCCACTGTGCGCCGCAGGGACGGAGGCTGGTTGTGGAAGAAGGCTTGCTCAAGGTCCACCTGCACACACAGGAAACCAGTCACACAGGGAATCAGTCACGCAGGGAATCAGTCACGCAGGGAATCAGTCACGCAGGGAATCAGTCACGCAGGGAATCAGTCACACAGGGAACCAGTCACACAGGGAATCAGTCACACAGGGAATCAGTCACGCAGGGAATCAGTCACACAGGGAATCAGTCACACAGGGAATCAGTCACACAGGGAATCAGTCACACAGGGAATCAGTCACGCAGGGAATCAGTCACGCAGGCAATCAGTCACACAAAAAACAGTAACAAAGGGAAACAGTTAAGGTTTCTAACCTAATATCCAGACCAAGGCTGCCCAAACCCTGGAGAGCTAACCTCCACTGTCTCTTCTCTACACCAGTACTACACCAGTACTACACCAGTAGTAACAAACAGGGCTAAACTATCAAGCAGCACTAGTTTAGTGTTGGTGTTGAAACCTGCGGCAGCTCTAAACAGTACATCCAGTCCCAGTATTGTTCCCAGTCTGTCCCTCCAGACAGCCTACCTGTAGCTTCTGCTGGGAGCGCGGAGGGGCGGGGGTACCCCTCGGCTCGGCAGAGGTGGGCGTGATCTTACGGATCAGACCGCCACTCCTGGACGAGCTCCCCGCCACGAACGCGGCCAGGAGCTTCCGGAACTCGCCTGACGGAGAGAGGCGGGGCTAAACGTCACGCATCAGCACCAGGGATGGTCTCTCCACCTTCGGTATGCATGTGCTCCCAGGTTGATGCTGTTTACTTACCCAGGAAAGGACAGCAGGTGTAGAGAAGCTGTTGGTCCACTAGGGGGAGACAATCCTGGGGAGAAATGAAGAGGTACGCGCACACTGTAAAAGTCTTGAGAGCGTTTCGCATGAGGTACTCGTATGAACAGAGAGTTGTGGAAAACAGGTAGCCAGGTATGGAGAGGAAGTAAACAGGAAGTCGACTCACAAGTCCTGGAGCACTGGTGTTGCTCTCCTCCAGCTGAGCCTCCTCAGTAAAGTCACGAGTGAAGAACAACTCCTCAGGAATCACTGGGATCTGACAGAGAGAGAGGCATAGGGAGGTCAAAAGAAAGTGAGAGACAGAGAGAGAGAACGTGGAGAGAGACAGAGACAGTTGTTTAGTGACTTAACTAAAGGGAGCATATTATTTATTTCCAATGCACAACCGGTTAGTGTGTCACCTGGAAGAGCCAGCCCATTACAGCCACCATGAGAAGCTGGTTGTGGTAGCACACCTCCTCAGCCTGGACCAGCGCCATCCTCCTGTGGAGAAACACTCTGTCAACTGCTTTCACTTTCAGCAAACGTTACATGTATAAATATGTATGTGAAGAGAGAGAGAGAGAGAGAGAGAGAGAGAGAGAGAGAGAGAGAGAGAGAGAGAGAGAGAGAGAGAGAGAGAGAGAGAGAGAGAGAGAGAGAGAGAAAGTGGGGGAGGAGGAGGAGAGCGCCGGGGCCCACCTGTAGAGCAGCCGGAGCAGGCCCAGCGCGGTGCGGTAGCAGGGCAGGTAGGGGGCGCTGTGGTCCAGCATGGACAGGAACTCCACCAGCCAGGGCACAGTCAGCACTGTGCGTCTCCTCTTCACGCTGCTGCGCAGCACCGCACACACATCCAGCACCGGGGCACTCTGGGGGAGGACGCACGCGCACGCGCACGCGCACACGCACACACACACACACACACACACACACACACACACACACACAGGACGTGGTGTGTTAACTCTCAGCAGAGGGGACGTTCAAAGAAGACATTGTTCATGTGTCTGAATCAAAAGCTCCTAACGGAGATCAAAAACTGCGGCCTCACTCCATCCTGCACACCACTGACCCGACAGCCTTGCACACAACTCTCAACTCTGTAGTCTATTACTCCGTAAAGAGGGGAGAGGGGGCGAGAGGCAGGAAGGAGGGAAGCGGGGCGGGGGGGGAGACAGAGGAGGGGGGGGGTCCGGCCTGCCTTGCTGCGCACGGCCACGGCCGCCTCCAGGGCCTCCCTGGACGGGCTCTCTGACGCCTGGTAGGACAGGAAGGACAGCAAGCCCAGGAACTTGGCCAGGAGACGGGCCAGGAGCAGCACTGAGGAGAACCTCTGCTTCTCATCCTGCGGGGGACAGGGGGAGGATGGGAGAGATGGAAGGAGAGGTGGATGGATGGAGAGGGGGAGATGAAGGGAGTGAGAGGGGGATGGATGGAGGGAGGGAGGGATGGAGAGAGAGAGATGTAAGTGACCGTGACAGTGTGTGTGTGTGTGTATTGTAAGAGTTGAAGTAGATGCCATGCCAAGTGTAGCCCACTTTTAGTGTAGGATGTCTACCTGCTGCTCCATGTCCACCCCCCCCCCCCCCCGTGACCAGGCCCAGGGCAGGCAGGGTGTCTACCTGCTGCTCCATGTCGCCCTCCCCCCCTCCGCCCGCCCCTCCGCTGGGAGGGCTGGGGGCCAGGATGGACACCTGGTCCAGCTGCAGCAGCTGCTGACACAGGCTGTCCTTCAGGTGCTGGTTCAGCTGGCAGCTGCAACACACACACACACGCCACTCAATACCCACCAAACCCAACAGAGACACTGCACAATACACACACACACACAACACACACACACTCTCAATAGCCACAACAGGTCAACTGGTGAAGACCCTCAGGGCTGACACAATGTGGCCCCTAATCATCAGAGCATCCTCCATACAGCCAGTGAGAACAGCAAGGCGGTTGTGAGGGTTTCTCCTGGAGTCTGACCAGCTGGCTGTCTGCAGGAAGTCCCTGAAGAACTCCTCGTGTCCAGGGAAGGACGGCGGGGGACAGGGTCCCAGGATGCCCTGCGGCTGGATCAGGCGTTCCTGCAGGCGCTTCAGCCGGCCCAGGCCGTCTGCTCCCAGCATGCCCAGCAGGTCGGGGTCGGGTGCGTCGCCGGGAGACCCCGAGGCACAAGGACCTTTACACATCTGGAGGTGGGGGGGGCAAGATCCTCAGACAGTGTGTGGGCACTGAGTTTGTGTGGGCGTGTGTGGGCATGTGTGTGTGTGTACATAAGTGTGTTTATGAGCGTGTGTTTAAGTGAGTGTGTGTGTGTAAGTGTGTGTGAGAGTGTGAGTGTGCGTGTCCACCTCACCTGCACCAGCTGTTTCAGGAAGAGGCGGGCAAAGTGGGCGTGGTTTCCAGCTACAGTCAGCTGACTCACCATTCCTCTGATTGGACAAAGCACAACCAAAACACAGACACATCACACCCCTCACAATAACGCAGCACAGAGATGTTGGGTCCCGTGTCGTGTTCCTCCCTCCATTGTCCTCCATCTTGAGGGTCGATCGTGGGATCTCGTGTACCGATCATCCCTCATAATCACCGCTTAAGCCAGCCACGTCTCCTAGCTTGCCATTCATTGGCACATGGATTGTTTCCCCTTGAGGTCGAGTTGAACCAGAGGAGCTGGGTTCCTGTGGTGCTCACCTGACCCGGCTGCCCAGAGCAGGTTCAAAGGCCCAGCCCGGCTCCTTGTGGAAGTCCTCCCACTCCCTCAGCAGCTCATAGAAGATGTCCCTGATGACGGAGACACACGGAACAACGTCACCTCAGGACCCCCGCGCTCACCACCGCTTCACACATTGGCTGTTTATGTGGTGACCCTCAGTTGTGACCTCCGGTCGGTTAGTGGTGACCCCCACTAGCCTAGCGGTGACCCCCAGTAGCTTAGCGGTGACCCCCACTAGCCTTTTGGTGATCCACACTAGCCTAGCGGTGACCCCCAGTAGCCTAGCGGTGACCCCAAGTCGCTTAGCGGTGACCCCCACTAGCCTAGCGGTGACCCCCACGAGCCTAGCGGTGACCCCCAGTAGCTTAGTGGTGACCCCGAGTCCCGACCGCCCAGTCCTCTACCTCTGCTTCTTGAAAATGTGGAAGGCCTTGTCACTGCTGAAGTTGGACCTGTTGTCGGTGGCAGGCTGGAAGGGGACCGAGTGGATGAAGGGAGAGACCGTCGGAGAGACCTGGAGGACAGAGACAGGATCTTACACCAAAACACCAGCTACTTCCTGTCCACGCTGCCATGATCAGTACCTAGCCACTAGTACACTTCCTGTCCACACTACCATCATCAGAACCTAGCCACTAGTACACTTCCTTTCCACACTGCATTGATCAGAACCTAGCCACTAGTACACTTCCTGTCCACACTACCATCATCAGAACCTAGCCACTAGTACACTTCCTTTCCACACTGCATTGATCAGAACCTAGCCACTAGTACACTTCCTTTCCACACTGCATTGATCAGAACCTAGCCACTAGTACACTTCTTGTCCACGCTGCCATGATCAGAACCTAGCCACTAGTACACTTCCTGTCCACGCTGCCATGATCAGAACCTAGCCACTAGTACACTTCCTGTCCACGCTGCCATGATCAGTATCTAACCACAAGTACACTTGTGTCTGTACAACTGATCAGTATACTTTTGCAGTGCTGTAAGTATCTAACTGCTGGGTACTTCTATACTACCTTGGCCGTGCTGCTGTCCTGGGCCAGAGTGAGGCGGTCCCTCAGGGCTGGAGAGAAGCAGGCCAGCCTCTCATTCTCAGCCAGTAGGCGCAGGGTGACCCTGTCCAGGTGGGCTAGCAGGCTGGCGGGAACAGGACAGATTAGACACGCACTCCCTCGTGCTGGCTCTAAGATCGGACCACAGGAATGTTTGAAGCGGAGGAAAGCCAAAACAAACAGTAGGAGACTCACTCGAACAGATTCTCCAGGACCCTCACGGAGAAGAACACACAGTTGTGCACCTTCCTGAGGTAACCTCTCTCCAGCACGTCTGGAAGAGTTGAACAAACAGGACAGTGCGTTTCATTGAGGCCCCACCGTGGAACCCTCTGGAAGCTTATGTTAGACATCCTTATCTTCACCTTTTCTAAACACATATATACCAACACGCTCCTTCTCTTCTTCATCTGGCCTTCATAACGCACACACGCTGACAAACTCCTCCTCTTCCTCACCTGGCTTCAGCACACACACACTCGGCTCCTCCTCCTCTTCCTCGGGGGCTACAGGCGTTCGAGACGTCAGCAGCTGCAGCAGGAAAAACAGCTCCACAAACACGTTGGGCACCAGGTTTTCTGAGGGAGAGGAGCAGAAGTGTCGCTTTTTCCTGTTCCATAAACACCTCAAGTTTAAACTCCTTACTATTACACAACGAAGTTGAAAACGTTTAGCAGGAGCTTCAATTCCATCGCCCCCTCATGGTGGCTTACCGCAAATGCAGGTGCAATACAGCTCAGCCAGTAAGCCCAGCTCAAAGGCCAGGGTGACTTTGGAGGGCTCTGGGCATGCAGCCTGGGTGTCAGGGGTCACTTTGGCCTCTGCCCTCAGTCCGGTCTTGGTGGGGGTGCATGGGTCCAGGGTGGGAGGCAGGGTGGAGGTACAGGGGTCTGGGGTGGGGGGCAGGGTGGAGGTACAGGGGTCTGGGGTGGGGGGCAGGGTGGAGGGCAGGAGGCAGGTCTGTTGGGCTCGTTTACACCTAAAATGAAGCAGAGAATGAGAGGGGATACCAGCACTCTTCGTTTCTACAGAACTGCCTGCTCTGATGCAAGTGTCCTGATCAGGACGAGAGTCGTTAAGGAGAATCATTTTATCTGGATACTCCCTGATGAGGAAGAGGGAAGAGTCGTTAAGGAGAGTCATTTAATCTGGATACTCCCTGATGAGGAAGAGGGAAGAGTCGTTCAGTCTTGGGAGAACCGATTCTGGATCAGCAGTCCTTGCTCAGAGACGGTAGATAACTACAGGTCCTGGCAACCCAATAAACAACAATAATCCTGTGCAATATTTAATAATCCCACCCAACGATATAAATGCTCCTACGAAACTATAATGCTCCTCAACAAAACCAGCAGTAATAATAACCCTACTTCTCTCTCTTCAGCATCTCTCTCTCCTCCTGCAGGCTGAGGGGGCTGCCCAGGGCGGGGGCCCCCGTTGCAGGCTCGGAGCCCGGGGTGGGGCTGGGGGCCTTGCTGATTGGGGTGGAGGTGAAGCAGCTCTTGGGTCTGGAGTGAGGCCGCTCCACGCTGACGGGGGTGGGCTTGATTCTCCGAGACGGCTTCGACGGCCTTGTGGGTGTGGGGAGTACAGGGACATGATCATACAGTACATCAGAGGAAACACACACCTATATGACGTAGGAATGTGAATTTAAGAGTCTGATACTTAATGTAATGTAGTACGGTGCCTATAATACTGACCCAAATAAGTGAATCATAACGTTAATTAAATTGAATGTGCAAGAGGCACACAGTGGAACTAAATACAGCATTGACTCTGGGTGAAGTAAAAACAGGATTGGGCCTGTTTAATGACCGTTTGAGTGCGTTTTTGTTGACGTTTAACAAATGGGCGTACGAGAGAGAGAGGAAGAGAGAGAAAGAAAGAGAGACAGAGAGACAAACAGAGAGAGAGAGACAGCAGAGGACTCACGGTGGAGATGTGCGTGAGACCCCCACAGGCGGGAAGTCTTCCAAGCTGTTGAAGTTCAGCGGTTCCACAGTGGGCGGAGACACCTGCTCGCTCACCCTACTGGCCCCTCCTCCCCTGCTCCTCCGCCCCCCACCCTCCCATCTCCCCCCTTCCTCCACCGGGTACCCGCGCCCCCCTCCGTGCCTTCCCTGCGGCCCTCCTCCCATCCCAGGGGTCCTCCTGCGGCCTCGCTGGAGGTTTGGGCTGGGCTGGAGCTCCGGGGACGAGGCCATGAAATCCCCCAGGCTGACCCCGCGCTGGGCAGGGCGGCGCTCGGAAGGGCAGGGCCTGGAAGCCGGGCTCCATGTGGAGCTGAAGGAAGGGCTGCTGAGGGCACTGAAGGCACTCTGGTTCAGGGACCCAGACAGGCTAGTAGCATCCCACTCCGCCCCTCCCTGAGGAGAGATGGAGGGGGCCGGGAGGAAGAGCTGGACACGGCTGGCACTCCGGGAACCAGAACCAGCCCCTGCAGAAAACAATTACATTTCTTCAACAATGGATATATAACATATTGTCATGACGGGATCATTAGAATATGGTTCGGAGCGACATTTTTACTACATTCAAGCGAGTTGTCTCTTAATAAAGCTACCTGTTGACCTTCCACGCTCGCTGGGGGGGTCCTGAGGCAGGAGGGATCGGGGGCGGCTGGGGGTTTTAGCGGGCGTGGCCGGACCGTGGGTGAGTGCATGGTTGCTCTGCTCCCTCAGGAAGTTCAACAGGAAAGGTACGAACTCCTGTCTGTCAGCTGTCACATGAAGCTCGCTCGATGACAAGCTGTCACTCTGATCAAGTACATGGATGCATTTTATTTATTTTTTTACGGACTAGCGAGACATATGACTACCTGAATGGTAGCTAGGGTAAGATTTCGGGTATACCAAAATGTTATTTTAATGTGACATGACAAGAGTTTTGATCAGACAATTTGGTTAGCAAGACAACGCAAATGTTAACAGCAGTGAGTTAAGCCTAATAAGAGACTAGCTATAGCTAGCACTTAAAGCTACCTGTTCCAAGTATTTTTTGTGCTACAGCCTTTGAGAATCGCTGTAGTTGTAGCTCAGTACATTATTTAAGAATTGGCAGTAGGCGAAACAGGCTAGGATGGCTACATGGTCAGATAGATAGCATATGGAAGCGTGAGGCTAGTTAGCTAGTGGCAGCTAGCTACCTAAAAGTTTTGTTTACATTCTTACTATGCCATGACACTTCAAATTTCAAGCTCCAAACAGCCCATATGATACCCATCATGGAGTGCATCTCAGCTTTGCACATTTTCCTCTTACCGTGGCATCTTTCAGCCACTCTACGGCCTTTCTTGTCTCTACTTTCTGCAGAAGCAACGATTCCAAAAGAGCCGCCATTCCGGTGTGAGCAAGCGCTCATCTGCTTCAGTGGTGTGGGCGGACCAGATCGGAAGCAGGCGCGCACATGTCAAAAGACGCAGTGCATTTGGGTTAGCAAAAAAACACAACACAACAGTGTGTGTGTGTAGTCAAGATCCTCTTGTCCTCTAATGCCATCATAGATGTCCAGTGCCTCACCAGACACCCCGCTGATAAAAACTGCTACAGTTTTATGGATAATGAAACAAATGGCAACACACGATTGTATTTAGTCTGCATGCTGAATGAGTATTTTATTCATAACCAGTTTATAAAAATAAAATACAAAATAATTTTAAACGAACAGAAAAAAAACACTGTACAAGGCATTGATATGGTACAAATGAGAAATAAACATAAATAATTACAGTTATGTACAATGCAAAACCTCCCCTTGTTACATTCTTTCCTTGTGACTGTACATTTACATTTCAAAACAATTACATTGCAACACAACACTAAAATGTGAACGATTAATAAATATGTCCAAAGTTCATACCGGTGAAGGGAACTAATAGTGTGTGGTGGTCATTATAACAATAACTCATATAAATAATTATATTTTAAGCAGATAAGTAATTTCTCAGTAACTATCTTCGAACGCTATGACACACAAGGGGGGTGTTGGACGAGTGCACACATTAAAATATGGCCCCTTAACAATGTTATCCTTTTGTTCATTAGGCTTTAAAACCAGAGGTGTAGTCTACGTTATACGCTGGCATGCCGAATTGACCACAAGGATTTCCCGCAAGCCTACTATAAATTAGTTTGTAAGACAACACGGGTGTGGGACATCACGGGGAGGGCGGGGCTAGGTAAACTGACAGTATGCCCGTAACTTCATACCAGACTACACCACTGTTAAAACCACAAACGCGTCTGCGATCGTAATCGATCATGATTGGACCATAGATAGACAAGCTATGACACCTTTAAAATGACCAGGCCACGCAATAAGTGACAAATGATAATCTCTTCATTTACATAATACTACTTACTATACCTCTGTGCAACGCCAACGAGAAATAAAAGAACAAACACAAAAAGAAGCAACTGATTATCTTTTTCCAGCAGCGATGCTGTTGTTACCTCACTCCATTTCATTTAAGCACGTTAGCAAATAAGTTATTAACTTATCAAGGTGATCTTTTAAATAAATACTTTTTACATGTATATATTAAAAGTTTGCAGCAATGTTGTTTCGAAGTTAGTTGCCTTGGTGTACCGAACATAGCGTTTAAAAAGGAGCTCAACACTGATTGTAAGGATTCATGGGAATTCGCAAGCAACTGCTGACGCACCAGCATAACATTCACCTCACGCTCAAGGATGAAACACAGCCGAAAATTCCAAGTCTCATTTCAAAACCACCTCACAGGTATAACGCTTACCAATAGTCTAGTCAAACAGACTTCGTTCCGACCAAGAGTCTAGTCAAACGGACTTCGTTCAGCGGTGCTAAAAACAACACTTGACACTGCGACGAGCTGAGCCACATACACAGAATCAGGCTCAGTCCTGGTGGTCCACTAGACCCTGGATTATGAGGACTGGCAGGCTTGACACGCCTGTCAGAGACCCAACCATACCCCATGACCTCTGACCCCTATCCACATCACTGACCCCTGAGACCTCACACACCCAGGACAGCCGACTGGCTAGCTAGCTACACAGTGGAATGGTCCAACACTGACGCATTCCAGTCACCCCTAGCTCTAGCAGCAGGGGAGTAGAGGAGATATTAAGGCGTCTCGCTGACTGAACGTTGCCTCAGGATGAGTTGTAGCTGCTCAGGACCAAAGCAGGTACCTGTCCCTCCCACCAGGAGGTACCCACACATCACTAGAAACACTGCCAATCAAGATGTCCCTTCCTCAATAGCGTGGAACTAATCTCCCCAGTGGGAGAACCCACAATTCCAGTAGTAGAACCCATAATTCTAACCAGTAGAAGAACCCGTGATTATAGCAAGCAAGTGAGAATCCATTATTCTAGCGAGCGAGTGAGAATCCATTATTCTATCTAGTGAGCAATTGCGAATCCATTATTCTAGCACAATTCTAACCAGTAGAGAATCCACTGATAGCTGGCATCAGGATACTGGCTTCATTATGCCCAAAATTAGGCAAGTCTTTCTCCTTTCCCCCGCTCAATTATCAACTATCCTACACGTGCCACTTCATACAAGCCAATCAGTCGTGTAAAACCTCACAGGACAGTGCATGTGCACAGGTACTCGTTAGGAATGAGCATGTAGAGTTCTGAATAGGAGCCCTGGTCAGGGTCCGCTGGGAGGAGGGCGGGGAGGTGGGGCTCATTAGGAGAAAGAGAGGAAATCAAAAGATATATTTAAAACAAAACAGCACAAAAAAGAGAAAGAAATCTCCCTTTGAGACAGCATTCGTCTCAGGATGGGGGAATACGTGTGGGGAACTAGTGTGCTGCCTGTTTGATTTGACGGTTTACGTTTTTTTTCTCTTTTCTCTGAAGCGCATGCAAACAGTAGTAGTGGAAGCAGCGGGAGGTCTTTTTACAGTATCTTACAAGCGGAGGAGTGGGGGAGAGAGAGAGGGAGGGTGGGGGAGAGAGAGAGAGAGAGAGGGAGGGTGGGGGAGAGAGAGAGGGAGGGTGGGTGGGGGAGAGAGAGAGGGAGGGTGGGGGAGGGAGAGAGGGAGGGTGGGGGAGAGAGAAGGAGGGTGGGGGAGAGAGAGAGGGAGGGTGGGGGAGAGAGAGGGAGGGTGGGGGAGGGAGAGAGGGAGGGTGGTGGAGAGAGAGGGAGGGTGGGGGAGAGAGAGAGGGAGGGTGGTGGAGAGAGAGGGAGGGTGGGGGAGAGAGAGAGGGAGGGTGGGGGAGAGAGAAGGAGGGTGGGGGAGAGAGAGAGGGAGGGTGGGGGAGAGAGAGGGAGGGTGGGGGAGAGAGAGGGAGGGTGGGGGAGGTTCGGGCGAAGGAGTTGGTGATTAGTGAACATGGAAGTCAGTGACGAAAAACAAACCTTGGTTGGTTCTCATAGTGCACAACCATATGTCATCAACAAACAAATGAACATTCTCTTCTACTGTCTCACAACCAATATAAATGCTTGGATTCGATTGGAAGAATGAAATGTTTTAGAATATGATCCATGATCTTCATATGGCAAACACAATATATGACATTATACACACAATGTTTTGTTGACTACAATTCAGATATTCAAAGTTTCATCTGAATCTTTGTTAGAGACAGAAAATCTAGTTTCATACTAAACATTCCCTTTATTATTAATACGATCGCAGAGAAATCCACTCATTCTTCATTTTGAGAGTAAATTCTCTCAAACTATGAATGACGACGTCAATAACATTCCGGTTTCCAGCTCCTCAGTGAAGATATGATTCTTCATCCACATGAAGAAGAATGTCCTTAAAGCTGGCACAAATGAACAACTGTCTTTTTTGGCTCCCTTTGTGGTTGTCACAAACATACTGGAGAGAGCCAGAAGCTCTCCAGAGTGCCAAGGCACGACGAGAAGTGTTTGCGTTGATGACGTACACTAACTTACCAGACACTAACTCAGAGTCTTGTATTAACTACTAGTGTTTGAAGAGCAGAAGTAAGTTCAGTACCATTCACATACGGAACGAAGGAATCAGGACCTGAACTTACTCCATGCAGCCATCCGAAGATTCCCCAGACCAACACATGAGGCACCAGAATGTGTGTGTGTGCGTGTGTGTGCACACACTTCACACGATTGTATAAAAGATCACTTGGATTGATCCGATTCATTGATCGCTTTAGGTCAGTTTTGAGTACACAGTGCCCGACGTTTGATGAGTTAAAAATCGAAAGGAAGAGAAAAAGAGGGAACCGTGACCGTTTTTTTTTTGCTTCTCCCACTATCGAGGCTATTAATATCATCAATGTCACCATCAAATACTACTGTACGTTCTGTACACACATTGTGTCCCTGCAGTCCCCAAGATTGTGCCAAGGACAAACTAGGGACAGAAATTCGGAATTAGTGCGTGTCATGTCACCTCTGCTGTAGGCCTATATAGGAGCATTCAGACAGGGGAGCCGCAACTAGGTCCGGTACTGCAGGGGTGGACCGCAGATTAGGACCAGCTCACAAAAGGATTAGAACCCAGAACCAGAACTGGAACCAGAAACCTGGATAGTACAGCTCTTCATGGCATGACAGACTCTAAGTCTAAACATACAGTTGACTTTTGTAGTTTTTTTTTCCCCCTACTTTAATTCTATAAACTATCCTTTAGGCAAACGGATGTCTCGAAAACATCCCCTCGTGTTGTATGACAGACGTGAACGCAAACAGGTGAAGGTGTGTGACGGATGGCAGAGGGGGACAATGAAGGGGGACATAGAGGGAGGGATGGAGATTCTCTAAACTCCAGGGGGACGGGGACGGGGGCAAACAGCCTCCTCCTGACTACAGTCCTGATTGTATTCTCGCCCTCCCATGATCCTCTGCAGCTGGGGGCGGCTGCAAGACGACTATCTGCTCAGCTTGCCGGAGCACTTCCCCTCGCGGCTGCAGGCCTTGCCCCTGGGGAGTTGGAAGGGCCCGGCGCGAGCCTGCCGGCCGCAGCACGTCTCCTGGTGGTGGGGGTAGGTGCGGCGGGGAGGCGGCGAGCCGGAGAAGCTTGGCGGGGAGCGGCTTCGGCCCAGGCAGCCCCCGCCGCGGGGTTCGTGGCGGGAGGGGGAGGAGCTGACCGAGCGCTGCAGGGAGGAGGAGCTACGCGGGGAGGCGCTGGAGCTGCGGTGGTGGTGGGGGGAGTTGGTCAGGCTGCAGATGCCCAGCCGGGAGCCCCCGTGCTGGGCCCCGGAGCGACCGTGGTGGAGCGGAGAGCTCCGGGCAGAGCCGCCGTGCATCAGCTGGGCCAGGCAGGACAGGAGGTCCGAGTCACTGTTGCTGCCAGCTCGGATCCGGTAACGACGTCTTAAATAAGGTGTGTGTGGGGGGGGGGGGGGGGGGAGATATTATAAGAGTTAGGTAAGTCAGGATGAAGTAAAAATTTATAAAGTAAATTAAAATAAAGTAAAGCAAAGGAACGCGGATGACTAACGATAAAAATACAATGAAGATAAATCAAAACGAGTCAAATCAAGTTAGAGATATGCTGAGCAAAGAAGGTTGGCGACATAAATGAATAGAAGTTAAATTGCTACAAAAGGTAATATGCCAATAAAAGAAGAAACGGATTGACTGTGTTGGGACACTCACCTGCCTCCCACTGCAGGGCGGCTGGGGGGTTTTCCCAGGGGGGGTCTGGGCAGGAACTGGGCGGCCAGCTGCTCAGAGGTGGGGGCGGGGTTAACGGGCCGTGGGATCCTGCTCCTGCGGGACAGGGGCTGGAGGAGGAGGAGAGGGAGGGGCCCTCGTCGCCCTGGCGGTCGGGAGCCCAGGAGAGAGTCCTCGTCCTGGGACCGGTCGGAGGCGGAGGACAGGGGGGTCCCGGGGGAGCGCGGAGGCGGCGGCGATGGGGGCGGCGGTCCAGCGACAGGGAGGGCGAGGCTGTGGGGGAGGAGCCCTGGTGGCTGGCCCTCTTCTGGAGCAGCTTCTCCTTGGCGGAGCCGGGGGGCGGGGCCTCCAGGAGGCTGCCGGGCTCCAGGACGGGAATGCGGCTCAGCCGGCGGGCGGGGTCCCTGCGGGTGCGCGGGGCAGGCCTGGTCGCCGGGATGGGGGTCACCACCCAGACCAGGGTCCCCTCCTCCCTCGGTGTGTGCTGCTTCTGGCCTCCCTGGGTCCCCCCTCCCCAGGGTCCGGCACCACGGGGCCGGCCCCCCTGGGGGGCTGACAGGGGGGGGAGAGGCGGCCGTTGACCAGCACTGGGGCTGTTGGCAGAGCTGGGGGGACCCAGGGGAGGACACCCTGCCTGGCAAGGGGCTTTGGGCTCTGGCGTGGCTGTCCCCGTTGACTAGCGTCTCCACCGGGGCGTCCGGGGCTGGGGCAGGCCGGGCGGGCCCGCGCTCCTCGGGGGAGCGGAGGTCTGCCGTGGGGTCCGGAGGTGGAGCCTCCGTCTCACGCCTCTCCAGCAGGAGGCACTGTGGGGCGCCTGTCTGAGACAGGACTGGAGGACAGGCCAGAGGGCCTCTGGGCCGGTCAACTAGAGAGAGGAGGAGAGGAGAGGCAGAGTGGGAGATAGTCAAAGACAGATCTCATAAGTATATAAGTATATAAGAGAGAGAGAGAGAGAGGAAGAGAGGAAGAGAAGAGAGAGAGAGAGAGAGAGAGAGAGAGAGAGAGAGAGAGAGAGAGAGAGAGAGAGAGAGAGAGGAGAGAGAGAGAGGAGAGAGTGAGGAATGAAGATGACAAAAGATAAGATCACAGCAATAATATGTAAAGTGCTTCTGTCAGTAGAAAAACTGCCGAGGGCAGCAGGCGGTCATGTGAGGACAGATCCAGTAGATGACTGGAGAGAGAGAGAGAGATGGATGACGGTCGATGGCCAAGTGTAGCTAGCTGAGAGCACTGGAACAGAAAAACAAGCAGGGGGCAAGGCAAAAGCAGAACAGGTGGAGAGAAGAGAGGAGAGAGAGAGAGAGAGAGAGAGAGAGAGAGAGAGAGTGAGAGAGAGAGAGAGAGGAGAGGAGAAGAGGAGAGAGAGAGAGAGTGAGAGAGGAGAGGAGAGAGAGAGAGGGAAGAGGAGAGAGAAAATAAAAAGAGAGAGGAGGCTGCGAGGAGCAATAAAAGCCAAAACACGCCCAATAAAGATGGTGAGCAACGCTCTCATCAGTCATGACATTCCAAACACACATGCCACCCATGACGACAGCAAGCCTCTGAGCATGCTCCTTCCTGCACCTCAACAACCAAACAAACAACATATAACATCACATTGAAAAGATACCTAAATGAAACAAAACAGAGAGACAAAGGAATATCAGAAGACGGAAGC